>NW_020454960.1:1314821-1506002 GCF_003342845.1 Nothoprocta perdicaria | reverse complement strand
TGAGTCATAAACAGCTTGTTGGCTGACTTTAGCAAGGACACGGTTTTGATCATTTGTGCTGTTAACAACAGGTGTCTCACCAACCGGCACATCACGGAAAGGAAAAGGCAGAGAGGAGGGCACGGAAGAGAGAAAGCAGCAGAAAGACGACCAAATGCTGCCCTCCATCCGAGCAAAGTCAGGGAGCATTTAGCAGTAGTTCATGGTGAGGAAAATTCAATCAAAAGGACAATAAGCAGAAATCAAGCGATAATGATCAAAAAGCCTCTTACCTCCCAATTGCCCCTATGTCTGATTTTCCCATGCTTATATCCCTTAAGCTACAAGTTCCTCAGGGTGACAACTGTTTGCAGCAGATGCCTCTTCTGTGGCGGCTAATCAATTCATAGATGGCTAATTGCCGTTGTGCTGGGTGACAGTCAGAAAACGCAGCAGTGTTTGCTTGTACAGAATGATCATTCAGCCGCTTTATCACCCAGAAATTGCAGGAAAGAGAGTTGAGAGTAGAGAAGATGCTAAAGGAGGCCAAATCTCTGATACTCTTGTGCAGAATGCAGTTGAGAATTGGCTTTACAGTCTTGACTTTGGCCAGCATTGCCAGCTGGTAGGAGCCTTCATCTCTCATCATCAGAGCTAGAGATCCAAAATACCGGGAAAAAAATCTCAGCCTTCATCTGTTCACCCAAGCCCATTTATTTCCCACTAAATCCTGTAATCACAGCTACTACTAGCTTAGGAAAGAGTGCAAATTCAGAAGGGGACAGCTCTGAGGTCTGGATCTCAACATCACTTGCTCATGTGCAATCGCTTTCTGGTGGAAATACTAACCTGAGGTGATCTCTGCAGTCAGCCTCCCTCCAAATTTCACAGACCTTTATTTTTCCACATCAAATTTCCAGACATGAATGCCAGAACTCTGTGCAGACACTGCATTAATGAGATTTTAAGTCTGTTTTCTATGAACATCAGCTTAGGCTTGCTACCCAACTTTCTACCTTTGCTTTCAAAGGAGGGTCTCATTTGCAGAAGTGTTGGCCAGAGGAGACAACAGCTGTGTTTTAGTTTGGGGTAGCTGTGACATTTTGGTATAAAAAAGACCATTTTTCACTAAGTATTATCCAGTGCTCATGCAATGGATTTAAGATTAAGATCAGACTGTCAAATCCACTCAGCACAATAATTTTGGCAAGACTTTTAAATTTTAGCAACTCTTCTCAAAACCATCTGTTGTTTGCTGGACATTTCATTTTACTTCCTAAGCAGGAGGTGTTAGAGGATGAAATTCTTTCTTTTGAAAACCCGAACCATAAAAAAAAACCCAAAATTTTCATCAACAGATCCGCTTTCAGCAAAGTACTTCAGCATGTGGCTAGTTTTAAACTAGAGCATTTCTCTTTTCTTAACCAGAGCACTGCAACTTCATTGAGACTGTTCACAAGTTGAGCATCTGCTGATTTAAGTGCTTTTCTGGATTACAGTCATTAAAGAGCAGGTCTTTGAGAAAGTTTGATTAGTATTTTCCCTCCTCCAAACACGTATATATGAGAAACAGAAGAGAGAGGAGTCGCCAGCGACTTAAACTAAAAGGAAAATATCTTTTCACTGTATTAGAAGTGGTGGAAAGGCAAAGGATGTCACTCACATTCACGCTATTTAACCAGACAACAGATTCATAATTTAATGGAACTCATTCTCCAAGTATCAAAACCAAGGATAAACTAATCTTTTTGTCAAATGCTCTCTGCAAGATTGATGGGACAGGAGAACACTTAACCCTTTTTAAGTTTGTGTTTGTGTTTAAGTTCTGCTTAAATTCAAGAATAACCCCAGGGGTAAGCATTTATGCAAACCCTCTGCTGTACCAAGGGCTAAATATGTAATTCATGGGTATGTATACGAAGCGCAGCAAGGCACAAGTGGAAGAAATGGAGCCTGGTTTCTTGTAGATATTCAGAGATCCTGCAAGATTCTCATAGTTCGTGTTGTATTTATCACCTTGTGTTTGCCCCATTTTCACCAAGCAGGTTCTCATCCCAACATTGGCCAAAAATCAGCGCTCCTGCCTCATCTTCAGCCAAAATGCATGGTCTCTTTGCAGAGAAGACTCATCTCTCACCTCCTGACTTCTCCTGCTTTGGGCCTGCAGTTAATTTATACTTATTGACAGAGCATCCTGCTTCCCAAGTAACCCCAGAAAATCATTAAACCTAGCAGCCCTCTGATGTATTTCCCCACTGCTGATGGTTAATGACTCTTTTGTCCCTCGTGGCCTCCTACAGACCAAAAATTAACTGCATAGGGTGAAGACGTCCCCTTTGTTTTGCACCAAGAGTTGACTGCACAAAGAGGTCCTTAAGTGTCTCTGAGGTGAAGAAGAAAAGAAAAATGGCCAAGGTATTTCAACATTTTCTGCCACATGCCCTTCAAGGCAGGTAAAAAGTGAGGTCTGCTGTGCATTAAATATCTTTTTCCGCATGGAGAATACGGCATCCGTCATGTGGCCGATTGCCAAAGCGCAGATGAAATGCAGGCAGCAGAGAGAGACGGAGGAGTCTATTTTCTGGGAATTTGCCACCAGGGAGAAAGCTCCTAGGTTATGCGGAGAGTGCTGTATTATCTTACCGAGGAACTCCGAATTAGGTTTTTTCCAGAATTGAAGAGTAACAGCTCTTGGTATTCAGCTATCGCTCCAGGCTCGAAAACACTTTCATGCATTTTTTTATTTTTTTTCCCCCTTTTTTCTTTCTCTCTCATGATCGTGCTGAGCCGAATGGCTGAGCAGATGGTTCCTCCGGCTCCTCTGGGAATTGTTTTGCCACGTTGCTGCTGAAGTTAATTCCCACTTTCATGGCGAGGGTACAACGCTTTCATCGGAATTTGAGGCTGGGGCTTTCTTTTCACTGCGGAAAGGAATGAAGGGTATGGGAAGACTAAATGTATCTCAAGCTTATGCATTTGACACATTAGCACTTTGCTAACATGTGCATATGCTAGAGCTATCACCATTAGTCCTGACAGCACCACATTAACATAAAATACAATAATCACTTGCCTGACCAAGGTGCAGAAACAGAAATCTTTTTTTTTTTTAATTTTTTTTAAATCTACCCCATACCCTTTATGCTGCCTTGTATTCTCCTCTTGTCTAATGCATGATACCAAGTCAAATGATAAATTCCTCACTGCAAAGGCTCAATTATTTTTGCCCGTACAAACTGCTGCATGGTTTACCCAATACCTGCCTCCATGTCTGGCCATGAAGAAGGGGTCCCTCCAATGAGATGGGCCTTAGCTTGGCCTCTACCGCTGGTTAAGAAATTCAGATGTTGGATAACAAGTTAATTTCAACTGCAAAATCACACAAGAATCCTTCATGTGCTCCAAGAATGAACTGAAGATCGGGTTGTTAGGGGTTTTTTTTGGATTTCTAAAACTCACCGCTAATTTTTCAAGCACTTAAAAGAAAAAAGCCACTCACAGAAAAAAAAAAATGTTTACACCATTTTCTGATTCGGGAAATTGATTGCTGCTGTGAAAGAGGCTGAAATAGGGACAAAATCAACAGCTCTGGCAAACTTGTGCACCGCAGACACTATAAACCATTGCAATTCCTAATTAGTCTTTTGTCTGATACATGAATGCGGATTGGGTGGGTTTCACTCAAGCAGAATAATAATTCTCCAGGCTCGAAATCAGAGGTGCGTTTTCCTGAGGGACAGAGACCAATTACTATTTTATTTGTTCCTATGACACTGCATATGGGCTTAATAAATTATGCCCCTCCTTAGCTCCCAATATCCGAATAGTAAAAAAACCTCTGATACAAGAGACTATTTTTCTTTTTTGCTTTTGTTTTCCGCTTTTCTCTGCATGCGAGGAGGAAGTTTTCCCCTTCCCCCCTGAGAAATACTGCCAAGCAATTTCTTGTTCAGAAGAAAAACTATCCAACAAAAGAGATGCATCTATTACAGAGGTAAACTCCTTGCACCTCACTGGTACGTGGCTGCCAATCGAAGACTGAAATAAATGTCACAGACTGACTTATAAATCTGAAAACGTATTTCAGAAGCGGGTTGTCCTTGTTTATCATGCAGGAAAGGCTCTGGCAATGCAGCTCGCACAGGCTGGAAAGGCTGCTTTGGGTCTCTGTTTTTAGGGATGGCTTCTTCCAGATCACCACTTCCAAGGGATAGGGGCAAGGGACTTGTGTGGCCCCAGGGCAGGAATGAGCTTCTGGAAAAAGTGGAGGATTTGGGGAGGAAAAAAAAAAGAATATCCAAGTGTGCTGGGCTGAAAAGGTGGGTTCAGCTCTTTGGGATGACTTAGCTAGATGGGATTAGCTAGATGGGATGACCCAGATGCTAAAAACCCCGCGGGAGACGGAGAGTTTGTGTGGACGCGCTACATGGATGCAACAGGAACATCCTGGAAGAAGGTGAAGCTGCTTGGAAAGATGCAGTTCAGTAGATTCACGTTTTTTATGCTCTGCAAACAGCATGGGACAGCTTGAATTACACACCGCAGTCCATATGCTTTTCCTGCAGCAGGGTTCTCTCCCTTTCATCGTCAGCGGTTGACATGTGCCGCTGTGATCCACAAAGGCTTCAAAGAAAGTTGATGAACAAGAACATTTGCAGTTGTTTTGGAGAATCCTACGGCGACCAAGGCCAAGGCAACCTGAAAGAGAATCACGACGTGCTGCTACAGATTGCACTTTCATTGCTAACATTGGATCTTTTTTTTTTTTTCCTAGAATATAGTAATTATAAAAGGGAAAAAAAAAAAAGGGAGGAATTATCACTCATAAATTATCAATGCCTGGAACAAAGCGTACTGTGCTTTGCCTACTTGCTGATTTGAGCAAGCTGTTCTCTAAGCATGTCCCCCCATTTGTTGGTAAACTAGAAAAAGGGGGAGCACTTCTGTGTGGCAGCGATAGCCTGCAATACTCAGACACATTTGCAGGATAGTTTAAAATCAGTCATTTTGCTTTAAGTCCCTCTCTATCACCACAGGAGCTGGCCAAATGGTATTTGCTGAATAATTTATTGAGCGTTATTTCTGGGATAAAAACACATTCTTCTCTTTCGAAACACAACCGGTAGAACTGTCCTAACCATTCACAGATTTGATTCAACTATTTGTCAGGATTTCAGCAAATGCTTGGCATAAAATAGTCAGGGACCAGCACGTTAAGATGATATCCATAACTATGGAGCTGACACCGTGCTGCAGCCAGTGGTTGTAGTTGCGTGTTGACCATGGCCTCTGCCAAGCTCCTCCGTTACTTACTCCTCCTGGCCAACCAAGTTCATGATGGAAGTTGAACCCCAGAGGGGAACATAGGAAAGGGATATTCACCGTGTAGGCCCGTGAAAGAAATAACTGGAAGAAAAACATGAGATTAAAACAGAGCTATTTTTTTCAGGACGAAGATACCCACATGTAGAGACAGAAGTAGCAAGGACCTTTCAAGAAATACAAGCTAAAATTAGAGCTAAATGAGTAGCTGATGGGATTAACAAGGCAGACAAGGTATTTGTTTATGTACTATTGATCTGCAAGAGACACCGGCCAAGCGCTCTCTGCAAAGAGTGCAGACCCAGCAAGAAGAGAAAAATTAAGGCACGTCTTGCAAGTCTAAAACTAGCACGACATTCTGAAGCCTCTTAAAGCTGAAGGAATTTTATGAGCTAGTTTTTGGGGTGCTTAACATTTCTCTGTGCTTTTGCTATTTGACAAGAAAGGAGAAAGGAAATTTCTCAAAGAAAAAGGAAAATTCTCAAGATTTCTTTTTCCCTAGGCAAAAATGGTGCTATTTGATATCTATCTACTGTGTCACCCATTGGTTCTTTGGGAAGGTTTTAGAGCTGCAAACAGGCTCACAACTGGCCCACTTGCTTTGCTCCATCTCCTCTCTCATCCGAACCATCCTGGCTAATCTCTGTATCTATCCTCTTGCACCTATTTCCTTTTCTCTGAACCTTTGGCCTCCTTTGGATTTAAAATATTTCTTGCACTTTGCTCCCAGCAGCAACTTGCTCCTGTTCTCATGGAGGCAGCCAAGGTTTCCAAGCACTCTCACCTCTCTTCACCCTCTCTTTTAATTGTGGACATCTTGAAGGATTTTGTCACTTACTCTATCTGTGCAGTAGTGGTTTGGGGATAATATATATATATATATATATATATATATATAAAACAAAGAAAACAAAACCAACTTACAGAAAATCCTCCAGCCTCTATTGCAATCTTAGAGGTTTTTATTTTGTTGGAGTAATAAGGGTGATGGATCTCTACTAGCAACCTGCTGCTCGTATTGTTTTTTTTTTTTTCTCCCTGATTAAATTGGAGAATAACTTTCTACACAATTCACAGAAATATTGTATCTGGATCCAAATGGATCTTTTTGCTTCTAATTGCATTTTTTGTGGGAAAATTTCAGCACTGAGAGCCTTATCAGATGAGGCAGCTGAGACATATTTTGTTTCCCACCAATAAATTCCCACCTGCTTTCATAAAAAAATGTCACAAATAAGTGCTGCAATTTTGCAGGACTGAGCACGGAGCAGCACTTACACTTTGGGCCAAATCAGCCGATTTTTGCCATCATACTGCCTGCCTTCTGCAACGTTCAAAAAAGGTGCGAAAGGAGAGCAGCTCTGTTCTGCAAAGCAAGCAGCGCCTCGGGGGGCAAGGACACGTGTGTACCAGGAATAGGCTTGCCCTGAACCTTAGCAGAGTTTCTGTGCCACTTGTGTTTCTATCATGTCATTTATTTTTACAAAGCCTGAGGATTCAGTTTCCCGTGAGCAAATACTTGTGCCTCAAAACCTTTCTATTTTATCATTGACTTAGCACTTCTGCCTTTATATCTGCACTGACACTGTATAAATATTTGTGGCTAGTAAGAGCTCACTTGCACCAAATGTCTCTCAAAACTGTGCTGTTTGAGAAGGGATTAGTGAAGACTCCTTTGCATAAATCATTTCTGATTTTTTTTTTAAAGGGCTCCATATTATGCCCCCGTTATCTACTGCAGTTCTGCAATCCTCTGCAAGGCAAAAGGCTTTAGCTCTAAAAAAGAGCCTTGAAGGCATGAAGGCTAGACTATATTTGTATTTCAACAAGACCTCTGAATTGACACCTATGGGTATATTTGATGACAGAGTCAAGACCAAAAGGACAGGACTAAAGCTCACTCAAAGCAGACCCAAATAATTTTGCAGGAGCACACTAGGAGCTCAGGAGGTGGACACTGCTTTCTAAATGAAACTTCGCAAGCAGGAGGGAAGGAAGGATTAGCATGCCCAAATATCAACATCCCCAAGGATCAGCATGCCCAAATATCAGCATCCCCAAGGATCAGAATGCCCAAAAATCAGCATCCCCAAGGATGAGCATGCCCAAAGATCAGCCTCCCCAAGGATCAGCATTCCTGAGGATTAACATCCTCAAGATCAGCATCCCCAAGATCAATATGCCCAAGGATCAGCATCCTCAAAGACCAGCATCACTGAAGATGGATTTCTACACAGCTCTGAGCAAAACATTCTATCAGAAACAAGTCTTTCTAATGCTGCGGAGTGGAGTGAGGGCGGTTGTACTTTGTCTTTGATTTAGCTTAGAGACCCTGCTTTACAGATAAATCAAGGATGGTATCTGCTGATACAGAAATACATTTGCACAAGAGAGAATTGAAACATCATGTTCGAGCTGATTAGAAGCAGGACCAGGACTAGGGAGGCGATCAGCATCGCCTGGCTCCAGCTGCCCACAAGTTAGCATTTCACATAAAATCTCACATTTATTTACAAAAAAATCCAAACAAAACCAAAGGATGAGAAATCAGTATATCACAGGCACGACTTAACCCACATGCCTTAGATACATATCTGAAGACAGGAAGAAACACTGTGCAAAGAAGATATCTCCTCACTGACTAGTGGGATCCTATATCACCACCAGCAGTTGGGTGGAGTTAGATGAACCTGACTGCACATACAGACCATAAAACAGCAAATCCTCATGCTGCCTTCTACAATGTGATAAAAAGCTCTCTTTGTTTGATAAGAGTAGATTAATGTGAGAAGGGAGAAGAAGAGGGCAGCACATTTCAGCTAGCTGAAATTTCTGATTTTTTTGAGCAACGTTGGTTCTAAGAAATTAGGGAAATCCTCTGCTATTTTCTTTCCCTGTAGAACAAGTAAATTGTTCTGTCCTTGTAGAATGATTTCCCTGAGAACATTTCTGCTAGCAGCTTGTTCACTGCCTTTGCCTACAGCAATGCCTTGAAATACTTAGGTTGGAAGGCAGGACAAGTTTCCTTCACACTTCTTCATGAAAACTTGCACATTTTTTCTGTTGACTAGGTCCAGTTGCCACCAGCAGCATTTGGATGGTTAGAAATATTTTTTCGCAGAATCACAGATTTTTTTAGGCATGATTCATGGAATTTTTTTTGCTTACTTTATTATTATTGTTATTATTACTGTATTTTTTGGAACCAGTTGCCCAGAGCGGCTGTGGAGTCTCCATCCTTAGAGATGTTCAAAAGCCATCTGCCCTATGTGACCCTACCTGAGCAAGGAGGTTGCACTAGAAGATCTCCAGAGGTTCTTCCAACCTCAACCACTGTGTGATCCCAGGATCAGGATAGTGAACCAACTTTGCTCCAGTGAAAGGAATGGAAGATCTCCATGGGCAACACCACAAACTGTTTGAAAGGGGAATCTTCAAGTCACTGTTCATTTAGATATAAACTCTTAACTAAGCTTTTGGGGATGTTAGTGTGGCTCATAATTGGTAATCATCCATCACGGCCATGAATTCTCTGATTTTCTGTGAAATTCAGATTTCTCTGAATCCGCTCACTAGAGTTTTTGCAGGAATTACAAGTATTTTCCCTTTTGTGGCAGTCAGTCTGTGCCAATCTCCACCTCCCCCTTCACGATCTGATGACACGGTGGTAAAGTCCCAAACCGGTGTGGTCGATGCCACATGCTGCTCTGACAATGTTTCCTCGTCATATATTAAATTAGTTCTGCACTGTGAAGGCTTTGAAAGCCAGTTATTCAAAATCTGGCAGCAGCTAAGGAGAATCAAGTGATTTCCGTAATGTATTTTAAATGAAAGTCATAAAGAAAAATCTTCTTTATTAAGTGCTTGAAGGGTGCTTGTTCCCAGTGCCAGTTCCTTTGCAAATGTACATGCTGACTGTACAGCCATACATTCTCCTAAGGAAGCCCTGTCATACGCTATTAGGTAAATTTGTTTGCAGTGGCTGTGGAGTTGAGGTGGTCATGTTATTTGTTTCAAGTAAATTATATAATAAATCTTGTTTCTATGAACACTTTTTTTTCTCCAAAAAAAGATATATCATTAAATGACTGTTTCTATGGAAAGCAAAATGCACTTTAGTGAATCGTGTTTTTTTTTTTTCCACGTTCCTCTCTCCATTCCTCCTTCATCAGTTGTCAAACAAATTAGCTGACACATTGTACTAGGTTATTTACTTGCACTGTTTAAGGGCCTTTAAGAAATGCATCAGCTCAAAGCAGAGCTGTTCAGAAATTCCCTGCATTGTTTCTGCTTTCGAAATCTGTGGGAATGTAGTGATGTTGATAAAATTTTCCTCTGATCCTTTGGTGATGCCCCAGTGTCCTTGTAAGTCCCTGGACTGTAAAATCACAGGCTTTTCCTGGCTTGGAGAGGAGGACTATGGTCTCTGGATGTGCATGCATGGTGCAAGTACATCAGAAAATGTTTACAATCTTGAAACCATCTCCAGTTAGGGTAATTTTTCCTGCCTGGCTATTGCACAGGTTACATATGTTTAATGGAAGATGTGAGGGCTGGGACACACAACACATGCTTAGGTTGGAGAAAAGTCCTGGTCACTTAGGATGACTTTCACTTTCCACCAAGGAAAGCACGTTTATTTTATTTTATTTTATTTTATTTTATTTTATTTTATTTTATTTTATTTTATTTTATTTTATTTTATTTTATTTTATTTTATTTTATTTTATTTTATATAAATTGTTATCTTTTTTATATATTGCTTCAAGTTTCTATTTGTTGCCATCAAATCTGGATGGGATTTCAACCAGCAGTTCCACTTTGTCCCAGCTGTGGGTCAATTTTGGATATTTAAAGCATGTTTTCTTTATGTTTTCTTAAACAACACCCAAATTTCATTGCCCTCTTTTCTTTGTCCAGTCAATGTGGATACAGATTTTCCTCACCTTTGACAAACTAGACTTTTTTAGAGCACAATTTACTGTTTTTTAGGACAGCTCTTTGTTTGTCCCCAGCAGACGCAGAGAGCTGTCCCTAAGTAACTCCTGCTCTCTGCTCTGGGATACATTCATAATCATCCACCAGGCAAAAAGCAAGTGCAAATGCACAGTCCCTGTGCTGGATTGCAATGCTATGTTGCTCAAAAAATTCTCACATTTGGATTTTAGCCTCTACAAGATATAGTAGATAATAAATAAGTCAATATAGAAACATTGTGTGTGTATATATATACATTTATATATATATATAAATGCAAGCAGGTTTATTGCCTTATTGGCTGCACTGACCTGTTAACCAATGTTTAGCACCTCATAGGCATCTAAAACCACATGGATGCAGACAGCTCTGACACTTTGCGGACATGTGTCAAAGGAATAGCCTAGAGCAAGCCTAGCAGCCAAGAAGAAGCCAAGACCAGAAGGTCTTCCTGGCCTGCAGCAGTTAGCACCTGGATTCATTTACTGAGAAAGCTCTGCATCCTGAGCTATACATTACCCAACCAAAAGAAGAAAACAAAAAAGAAATGGGCCTTAAATATACAGCATGTTGATGCAGCAGCGTGCTAGAGATACCAGGGCTAGCTCCAAGCCAGATAACATGTCCATGCTGCGCAGTGCCATGCAGAAATGTGAGCTTCTGCCTCAGAGGCAGCACGGGGGCCACCGAGGCAGATCCCTGCCAGGTCTGTCATCTGTTCATTACTCTAATTGTTCTTCGTCTTCTTATTGCTCTTATTTTTACTGCTATTACAGAGCACAGCCAACTGTTGTTCCATGTCGTTCAACCATTTCAATCCACACATCCCTTAAGTACCAGCTACCTTTACCTACATCTTTCCGAGGTGGAGACTGCAGGCAACTCAGAATGGACTATAGCAACATGTTGCTCGCATTAAAAACTTATACAGAAGAGCCATAAACCCCCAAATCTCCTCCATGAAAGGGGTTCTTGGGAGCTCATCTCTACCTGTGCTGCACCACCATCCTCTGCATGCCTGCTAGAAGCAAGTCTTCTGCACTCAGTATGCCCAAAAAGGGGTCAGAGGGGCATTGAAATTGCAATTGGCAACCCCTGGTATTATCATCACTGTTCAGGTCTATAATTTCCTCCCTTATCTCTGCTCTCCTACTTTGTTCCTTTGCTGAGGACTGCTGCATCTTTGTACAGTACAAAGGTATAATCCTGTTCCCCCTTTCTGAGCACAGCCCTCAATATATTTAGGTAAACATCCTGACAGCTTTGTGGGTTAGCCGGAGTGTCAAGAGACTCACCTGACCCCTTTCCTTTTGATTCCCGAGACCAAACGAATTTTTAATGTTGCCCCTATAAAAAGAAAGCACTCAGTGAGCCTTTCTTATGTATTCCATTTTGTAGCTTCCTTGCCAGTAGTTTAAAGTTATTTTGTCCATGGTTTAGTAGAACATAAAAGCTCCAACCTGTTAAGGAGAGGAGATGCCTCAGGGATTAGTGTACAACAGCCAAGGCTTCCAGGATAGCGCATTGGCTGGCAACCAGAAGAAGCCACCCTTGCCTCTTTGGCCCTGCTTCCTATGGAAAGACGGAGTCTTTGGGGCAGACACAGACCTCTCCTTGGGTTAGCTGTCCACTACTGCATCTGGGCTCTACTTTGGCAAGATACCAGCCACCTGGGGCTAATCTAGTGGTAAACCTCAACTAGCCCACCTCTGAGGAGATGCCCTGTGCTGTCTTCACTCATGGAGGGGAGCTTCTCACACTGAGGGGCTCACAGTGGAGATGGTTGAGCATCCATTGCGTGTCCTTGATCATGAAGATGCATCAGGTATGTGTGCATCACAAATTCCATCCCTGAACCTGCAGAGCACTTCATAGGGAACGCCAGAAAGTTGGTAAGAAAACCGAGCCTGTCCTTGCTACCTTCGAGACCTTCAAGACCAAGACCTTCAAGCCCACCAGAATTCACAAGTCTACAAACCTAAGTAAATGAGTGCCTGATTTAGTTGGATGCAAGTCAGATGGATCAGAAGTAAAAATATCAAATACAGAGAATTTGCCTATCCTAGAAGGTGTCTCTCAATAGGCATATGCATTCAAGTGTACACAGGTACCCTTCAAACAGGACTGTCTATAAATGCAAAAGCAGAATGCTTTGAACTCTTCCATTGTAGAAAATTGTGCTACCCTCCTGAGTCGACATACAGCACAGTCTTTCTACTCTTTTATTTGCTTTCTTCCTCCTTGCATCGAGATAATCCTATTTCAAGGCTCCTCCATTAATTGCCTGACTTTAACATCATCTGTATTTTACAATACATGTTCATTAACTCTTCTCTTGACAAGCCCCGGTGCTTGTCTGAGATCGTGTGCTACTGCACAAGTACTGTATGAAAGGACAAAGCTCCAGTCCATTTAAAAAGACCAAAAAATCACTCTTTCCCAAGAAATCGCTGTTTCACAGGCTTACACTGCCTCTGCTCTCTCTCCAGTTTGCAGAGAATGTTGCTCTTATTTGCTCTTTCCTCCAAAAATGCAACACTATTAGGTACTCCTGATGCTCCCAAGTGTAGAAATACAAATTCCCATGCAAAAGGATATTGTTCAGGAGGGAGTCATTTAATCTAGTTGATGAAAGTCTTAACAAGATCCCATGGCAGGAGGTCGAAGCCAAAAAGCAGTCAGTCTAAAATTAAAGATGGAGGTGGTGTTTTTGTTTTTGAAGCGGATAATTAACCATTTCAACAATGGCCGTATCTCCCTGGGGGGGATATGAATTTGCTGGTGTTTTGAACCCAGAGTTGGGGAACGCAGGCATGTATATGTGGGGCTGGGGACTAAAAACCTTTACTTTAGACACATAATCCAAGTGCCTGTGCTAAGGGATTAGTCTAGGTCTAGATTGCTCTAAAGGCAATGGAAAGAGAGGGCCATGCAAGACAAGGGTGATGCAGGCAGAAACCTAATTTAGTTGATCTTAGCTGTGCATCTCCCCTTGGTGGGGTCACAAAGGACAGAGACAGGATCAAACCTCTACTCCTGTTGCTGGATAGACATCCTAGACGACAGCTAATAATGAAAAGCTCTTTGGATGGACCACGGTGGCAGTAAAGGAGCGTAGATCTTCCTTCCTTCTACTCACTGCTCCAAACTCAACCTGCTCTTTTAGATACAGTCACTGTTTCTGTCCATCCTCACCATCACAGCGTCACTGACACTGGTCCTCTGGTGACCAACCTGAAGCTAGGACATTCCCAAGCATTAAGGATGGATGGGAGGAAAGAGGGAAGCTCTGTCAGTAGTGTGAAGTTTGGCCCCTGCATGGTCTTGGAGGTCCCAGTGGGCTGGGGAGTAGCAGGAATACAACTTTCTGATTGTCTATGATTCAGAGATGGGAAAGGCAATGCCTTAACATAACAAAACATTAAAAAAAGAAAGAAAAAAAAAGAGCAGAGCAGGAGAGAGAAGAGCAGAGAGGAGACCTACGGGGAGAGAAAAATATCCTGATAATGGAGTGAGGACAAGGCTGGCAAACCTTAGTGTCAGTGAAACAGCAGATGGGCTCTCGTTTCAGCGTGCTGGCCCGCAGATGGCTCAGCAGATGGATTCTGTTGGGTTCATCCAGATTAGATGGGGATCTCAGCTGACAGGCAGGGCTGCTTCAGCGGCAACGACCCCTTTGCTCTGCCTTGCCATGTGCCCGTGCCATCCAGCACAAGCTGACAGTGGAGGGATGCCACCAAGTGCCCATCTTGGGATGCTTGACAGCCTGCTTAGATGTTTTCCATGGGCTTTGCAAAGGGCAGGATGACTCCAAATGGGGCTAGCAACTTGATGCTGCCAACTGTTTAAGTGACAAATCAGGTGGCACTGATTTATCTTAGCGAAAATGACCATCATTGTGGATGGCGTTGTCTTCTACAGAGGAGAAACCATGCTCCCAGCCCTATGCTATGAGTCTTGCTTCCCAAAATGGCTTGCTAGTGCCACGATGAGGAATGAAACATGATGATCTTTCCAAGATGATAGACCAAATCACTTACACTCAAATGTTTCTCTTGTGGATGTTGCTGAAGGAAAGACTTGTATTGACCGTCTTTCTTGTAAAGCACATCTTGCAAGCTCATGACAAGGTCCTGCATGCAACAATGTCCCTTTTTTAAACATATGGTAGAAATATGCATCTCACATGCGCTTCTCAACATTTTGCAGCTGAATTTCAGCCCTCCCAAGACCAGGTCTGAGAGGAGAAAGACCAGCTTTAACCACAGAACAGGAGAGGCTCATGCCACGAGTTTATGCCATGGAGATGCCTAGGTTTAAAACACAGATAGAGAAAAGGCAAGCACCTAAGGAGAGCAGTGAATAAAGAAGTGGCAAAGGGAGATGAGAATGAGAACAGTAGGAATAAAACATTATCTTATATGTTGTTTTAGTAAATAATAAGGCCATTGTCAAAGCACAGGTTGCAGATGATTGAGCTCATAGAAAACAAAGTAGCTGTATTAAAAACAAATTTTAAAAAAGAAAAAAAAATACAGATTTGAGCAATGACAGTCTTGTAAGTTTGGCCTTGATGGCATGCACAGCTTTAGTGCAAATGTTAGCAGAAAGAAACATTAAGTACACGGAGATAAATGGAAAATGCAATGAAATGTAACACAAGATTATCAAAGGGCAATTGTATCAGAGTAACCCGATTTCTCTCTCATGAATATCAATCTCTATGTGCAGAAAATGAGTAATCTAATTGATTGGGACTTTTGTGAAGCCCTTGATAGGTGTCACATGGGAGACTCGTAACTAGGCTGGAGAAGATGGGACACTGCACAGCCAGATTTTTTGTTGAAAGGGGAAGGCTGAGGCTGAAGGGAAGCTCCTAATGAGGCTCCTCAGGAACACTTTTTAGGGCCAATTTCCATTAATGACTCCCCTAAAAAAGTAAAAGGCCTTTAATGAAAAGCTAGGCGGCTTTGTCAGTGCAGAGCAAGAGCGAGGCAGCAAGGCAGAAAGACTGGGCAACCTTGAGGATAGGCAATGAAAGGAAGGACGAAGGTAAATAGCACAGAGGATCTGTCATAGGGACAGTGCTGTTGCCCACCAGACCTCAGCGCTTGCAAGCAGCAGAAGGGATGCAGTGTGAAAAAGGTAAATGCCACCCCAGGATGGGCTTTTGGTCCAGGCGTTTTCCAGGGGCAAGAGGGAGGTGTTGTGCACTTGCCAGGCATGGCTGGAGATGAACCTGTCATGGGTGGAAGGAGCAAAGCATCCTAAATCTAGAAAATTTGTCTCCTTTTCCTCAGTGGGAGAGGGGTGCTGCCCCGAATGAAAGACAGGCACAGCATCCTTTCAGATCAGTAGTGAAGGGAGCAGAGTCTCAATCAAAATGCAGCCTCAGGACCTCCAAATTCCTGTCCCAGGAGCTCCAAAAACACATATCGAGAGCCCTCGATAGGCTGCTGTCAAGTGGATTTGCAAGAAGGGAGCAGATTCGAGAAATAGCTGCCTGCTCATACGAGGAAAATGTAGGCTAACCTCAAAGAAAATGCATGCATCATTTTAGGCTCTTTCCATAGCTGAGAGAGTAAAAATTATTTTTGATTTTTTTTTCCAGGAAAAAACAGTGGGCTGAAAGCTGAGATAAATAGAGCATGTCTACTAGCTAAATTAAGATGGAGGAAAAAATACCAGCTTAAAAGGCTGTTAGAAGCCATTAAAACCACATAAAAATCAAATATTCACTTCTTGCTTTCTTTTTTTTTTAATGACATTATAAGCATATATTAGAAGGTCACTACTATAAGCAATACTATTTTTAATATGAATTCTAGTAAGTCCAGAAGTGCAACTATTAAAGGTCATTTTGGGGATAAAATTAAAAGAGCTGGTTATACAATGCTGAATGGAAAAAGAGTTGAAAGAACTCTCTTATTCGACCTCATGCTGGACTTAGGCTCCTGTTACCTTAAAAAGCACATATTTTGGTCACTATTGCCAACATGTGCCAAAGGTCCTCACTATCTGGGACAACCCTGCTGTCCTGCTGTACCTGGGGACATGGGGTTGATTCTCCAAAGGCTATGGGTCTATGATGCTGTTTGGACCAGATATTGAACAGGAGGGAGTTGTTGGAGCTCTTTGCCTCTTGCTCCATCCTTCCGTCCCTCTTAAAGGATGTAAATTTGGCCTGAAATAGGCCCAGCCCTTGGTGCTTGCCCTGGTAAGATAGGTGTTGGCCCTGATTCATCACCCTTGACTTAGTCCTTTTGGACTAAGTTGCCATTCAAAGAAGGGTGTTTGGGTGGAAACATCTGAGATGAGAGTCCAGGGGGACCAGGAACATCCTTGGGACAACCAGACTTGGCCCTACAGCCAGCAGGATCTCAATGTTATGAAGCAAAATCTTTGTGCCACCTACCACATCTGCTTTACTAAAACCTTATCTTTTACATCTTTATCACTTCACTGTCCAGTTGCAGACACGTATGTGAAAGGCTTTGCAAGTAGATCCCACCAGATACTGCAAGAATTGTTAACTTCAAAATAATAATAATAACGATAATCAACAGTAAACAAAGCCACACTTCTGCCTGGAATTTCTCTTTCCAAAACACCTCTGTCCCCACTACTAGCCCTTGAACACCTTTATGGGTATGATGGAGCCTGAGTAGGCTTCCAGAGAAGCTGAGTTGAAGCGTTGTGCAGAGGTTAAGGCAGAATACATAAGAACCAGGCTCACAGTCACAACTGGGGAGGAAAAGGGATGAGATGCTTTCCAAGCCATTATATACATCCACCTATACTTATATGAAAGTTATTGTCCAAACTCTGCAGACTCTTCCCTGCAGTATTTATACTGGACACAGTGTTCAGAAGATCCCTTTGAAAACAAATCAGCTTTGAAGATGAGTATAGCAGCTGCCCAGCAGTGCCCCCAGTTCCCTGCTTCTTGTTCTTTGTCCACCCCAACCTGTCTTCTTCCTCACTGAGACTCCTCCTATGTTCAAAACCTTCCAGTAAGGAGCAGCTCTGTTGACTGTAGCAGAGACACGTTAGTGTAAAAGCAGGATGCAATCCCATCCCAACCACTAAATTGCAGAGCTGTTTTTCAGATATACTGAACTACACACTGGGCTAAAACAATGGAGTCTCGAGGCACTTAAAATCTTGGAAAACTAAGAACTGAGGGAGCGTTCTCAAAAAAAATATGAAGGTATCCTGCTCTAAGGGAATATATCACATTGATGCCAATGCATGTATTAATGCTAGTAGAATGGCTAGAGCCACTTAGAACCCCAAATAAAATATTCAACACCTTATGATGCATCAACTATAAAAATGATTTCCTTATGTCATCAAGGAGATGATGTAAAATGTGTACAGGTACTGCTTTGGTCTCTTCTCTCGGATCTCATTTCCAGTTAACACTGATCCTCCCATTAGTGGTATCTTATCTAACATTGCCCTATAATATAATTTGGCTAATGTTCAATTAAATTTGATTCAGTCCTTATTACTGGGCTACATTTCTATTTCTAGCTTTTTTTTTTTTTTTTTTTTTTTTTTTTAAGCTTTTATCTACTATTATAACATGAAAATCACAGGAAATTAAGAGCTGCTTGATTTTCCCAAAGAGCGTATTTTAATTGTCTGACAGCTGTCATCATCAATGTCATACTGTATTCGTCTATGAAAATGTATCTGTCACACACAAATATGTGAATGTACGTACGAATACATAAATATTTGAACACATCAGTGTTGTTTAAAAGCAGAGGAAGAATTAGGCGCCAGCAGATATGCATGGCCACCGGTACTAGCTAGGACCTGCACCCAGTTATCTACATAAAAATAACTTGTATCTGAAGTAAAATACTGCATTATTTTAAGCATCCTCAGATTTTTGAAAAACACCTATATTAGCATGGAATTTGGAGCCTTTGGACTTAGGGATATATCTGAATCTGTCACCTTCTTCAGGGACAAAAGCTCTCTGTGGTTTTAAAGGTGTGAGCCTGCTGTCCCCTTAGCAGAATAGCAGGTTTTTACCCTGAAGGTCACACCTGGCACACAGGTGCACAGCAATGTGTTCCTGCCACTTGAGGGTGACAGCAAACCATATTCTAATAAATGGCACCGATCTACAGCCAAAGCACAAGGCACCACCATGTGCCCAAGAGATTATTAATTAATTACATAATTCCCTTTCCCCATCGTTTTCATGCCACCACTCAAAATTCATCAGAGCTCAAGAAATCCTGCTGGGTTGAAGAGGCCATCTGGATGACACACCGCTTCTGGAAGCACTGTTCTTTAGCAGGTTACTTTAAAGAGGTATAAAATAGCAATTGCTAAGTTTAGGCTGGGCGCTTAAGCATGCAGATTGGCTCCTAATGGTCTTTGCAGAGGAAATTGCAAGCCAAAATGTCATTGAAAAACTGCATTCCCGAAAATCCCATTAGGTTTCTATCTGCATCTTTAGCCACCCAAATGCAGATCTAAAATTCCAGCCCTACTAATACACTGCTCCACTGTCCCATTAAAAAAGATACCGGGCTAGATTAAGAGACTGCTGACTTTTTTTACCATGTCACTGTTTTCTCCATTTCCTTCCTCACTACATTGGCCATAAAACAGCAATCAGTACTTATGTGGCAGCCCTTGATCAAATCAGAAAGGGCAGGGAAAACATGGTGCATCTCAACTCTAACTTGGGTGCTTTAGTCCTCTGTGTTTGTTTAGAAACTCCAGCAAAGAGAAACTATATTTAAGCATTTTTCCATCCTGGGGGATGCACTTAATCTGTATATGTTAGCTAATCTCTGCCGGGAGAAAGACTGTAACTCAAAGAATTGCCTACTTTACAGCTTGCTTTATGGGTAAGAACCACTGACTATTACTCCCAGCCCAAGGAAGCAGCGACAAGGTTTTATGGCTCCACAGTTTCCTGCAGGAACAGCCCTTCTGGGTCTTAAATCTTCGCTGAGGATTGCTGCTGCCGGAGATTGCAGCTGCAGCAACTGCGGAAGCTCCCTGATCTCCTGAAGAGCCAACAGGGAGGCCCAGTTTGCAGAAAGGCCCACATCTCTGTCCCCAGCTGTTACCCCAAGCAATGAGAACCTTCCTCCAAATCTTCTTCCAAGATATGGAACTGCAAGGATCATTCTTCCTCTTCCCTAATCCAAGGGCATAGCACCCATAGCCAGATCATCTCTCCAAGTGCTCCTCTGCTTATCAGCAAGAAATACTTGGTCCCTCCCTGACAAATGATGGACAAGGATCATCCACTCCCATGGCCTGGGTCTCACTGCCTTGTCATCACATTCCAAGCCTTTGGCCTGGAATTATTATGGACCTTGCAAGCATTTAATGCTGATTTTGTACAGTCAACTCGAAGCCGAATGGGAACAAAACCGCTTAAAACTATGTGGCATTGAAAATAAAGTACAAAGAGGAGCAATATGCCTCAAAAAGGAGCAATCAAACATCTGGCAATGAGACTTGCTCCCTAGGTTTTAAGAAAGGCACTACACCTTGGTGTTGCCTTAAGTCACAAAGCTCAATTGACTTGCAGTACAGATTTTTGTTTTGCCTACAAACTGCCTGATTTCAACCTTTTCTGCTTTTCCTGCAAAATCAACTCCTCAGTCCCTCCTCTCTAAATTGTACATAATTGTGTATTCCAATTTCCTATGGAAGTCTCTCAATTATTCAGACATTCTGAAAAGGATGATTGAGAAGCACAAAATCACCTAAAAGAAATTACCTGATTTTTGATCAAATCTGTTTCTTACTCCCTTACTCCTCGCAATTAGTAGCAAGTGATCTAGCTCTCCCTTTGCAATTCTCACATTTTAAGAGAACTAAGCAGATACAAGGTGGGATGAGGGGCAAAGAAACATTTCTTTCTAAAATACCAACTCAGGTCAAGCATCAGAGAGGTAAATGCAGCTTCAGTGCAGAGATGTGCTGTCTGAGATAGCTGAGATAGCTCCTACTGACCCAAATTAAAAGTACCTGGCAATATATAAATCTCCCTCCCTTACCTGGACCTATGTTTTAAGGAAAGTGATGGGACAGGACATAGTAAAAACACTCTTACTAGGACTGGAAGTTTTTCATGAAGTGTTTCATCTGCAGTGCTTCCTTAAATCTTCCATGTAGAGGAGTCTCTTCCACCTGGAAGAGTCTTGTCCTGCCCCCTCACGTCTTTTCTTCACACCAAGGCCTTTGCTGAAAGAGATGAAAAGGAATCATAAAGAGACCTCCAGGAAACAAGGGTTTTTTTCTCCGCACACACAAGCACGCACACAGACTCCAAAACTGTCCTTTTTTTTTTTTTTTTTTTTTTTTTTCATTTTTCCTGGTCTCAGCAATGCTACTTCTGCTCCAGCCAACTCCATTCCAGATGGTTTGCAGCTAGAGGACTTTTGGATAATCCCATAAACATCCCCGGACAGAAGCCACCTCCAAGACTGAATCTGCTGCAGTATTACACGGAGGAGACTTTCTGCCATACAAGTTTTATGACATTCCAGACCTCAGTTTTACTCATGAGACATCTAGTCCTTCACATTTCTTTGCATGCCTTTCCATTCCCAATGTCAGCCTGAACCCACAACTTTGCTTTTTGAGGCCTCTCCCATAAATTAGTTGCCAGTGTCATTCAAGTGCCTTTCTTTTTTTCCTTTCTTTCCTTTACAGCCAATTTCCTCTCCTTTTTTGCTTCTCTTTTTGCACAATTTTGTCATTTTGTCATGCATCAGGGTCCATTAGCATCTCCCTCTGTTGCCTTTGAGGTGATTTTCTCCTCAAGTAAGGAGGAGGTAGGGCAGAATCTTAAGAGATGAACTGGAAAATTGAGGCTTTTCCATCAAAAGCATCGCAAACCTTCCCACAGCTTGAGTTCTTTCTTCTTTTTTCTCCAAAAAGCAACTTGCTTTGCTTCTCTGTGCAAGCATTTAGACAATCCCCCTTACCTTGGTATTCAGGAGGCTTTTGAAATTTGGCCAGAACTGACAGAGTTAATTCTGGGCAGAGGAAAGGAACAAGAGCCTTGGCCAAAAGTAGATTTCATGTATGGGGACTTGATAAATAGGGTTCTCAGGGAAAGAAAGGAAGCATAGGCGGGCTGGCTACTGTATTAAAAGATGCAAAAGCAAATTCCCCAATGTATAAAAAAGAGAAGTGATAGCAAAACAACCTGTACGGCTGCACTGGAAGCCTTCAGTGACTTGAAAATAAGAAGACCAGTGTTTTCAGATCGGATACTTGATTTGAGCAAGTGAAGGTAATGCAGAGATGTGTGATTTGGGCATTTTGGTGCCCAAATCATAGACATTTACATGTTGATCAAAACCTCACAGACTACCAGCTCGGGAGATTTGTTAGACATGGTTCAACCACCATATCTTGGCCTATTTTACTAACTTAGCCTGAAATGGGGCCAGGAGACAGGATACTGGTTCAGACTCACAACAGAACAGGATCAGGATACCCTTAGGTGACGTGTCCCGCAGAACAGGGAGGGCTCAAACCTCCGAAGGCTCCTTCTACCCTACGTATTTGTGCTCTTTGTTCTTTGTTTCTCTTCCTTGGGGACAAAATAATATGAGCAATGTTTCTTATTCTTTGCTTTAGCTTGGTTATGTGTTTCATTATCGATAATAAGATCTGTGAACTATGTCTTACACCTGGAATAGCCCTTTCTTCCTTTCTTTCTTTCTTCCTTTCCTCCTTTCCTCCTTTCTTTCCTCCTTTCCTCCTTTCTTTCCTCCTTTCTTTCTTTCCTCCTTTCTTTCTTTCCTCCTTTCTTTCTTTCCTCCTTTCTTTCTTTCCTCCTTTTTATTGTAACAGGGTCTTTCTCATGAGTTAGCTGCAGCCTTTCCTACAGCTCAGGCATCTGGTTAAGGAAGATGAATTAACCGTGCAAGTTGCTGGATGCACTGGTTCTGTAGGTTTTTTTTTATAGGTTTCCAGATGGAGACAGAGACTCACAGCTCAGGCTACCAGTGTTAAAACTATCTCAAGCCTCTTGCACAGATTAAGCAGTCACTTACCCCTATTATGCACCATATACTGCTATTAAGCGTGGCTGAGTAAAATGAAAGGCATGATTATTTCTCCTTTTTGATGATGGATTCCTTAAATACCAGCAATATTTGGCCATTTACCTATTCAGCCTTTCCAAAGCGCTGGCTATTCTCCACATTGCTAATGTGTGTTTCCAACTGCAAGCCTCTGGATGCTAACAAATTGATGCCAAGGCTTGTTGCCACTGAGCTAAGCTCAACCAGCAGCCACAAGGCTCGTGGTGACTATGCCTGCAGTATGCAGAAAGGTAAAGCAACCCAAAGCAAAGCAAGTCTCTGACCTAAAAATACGTCTGCTAGAGAGATTTGATCATCAAGACAACACACCTTTACCACGCAGAAGCTACTCCTGGTGAGCACAGTTGATTCAGTGTTGGGATGTGCTAAACATCATCAATCTAAGGCATGAAACCACTGAAGGCTTCCTAACTCTACCCTATCTTTGCAACATATGGTTATTTAGCAAAGGCCTATAGTGTGACATCTGCGCCCATCCTTTGGTCTTGTAACACAGCACTAAAATCATGGTACTCATCATACTAAACATAATAATGAACCAAAACAGTACAAGAACTGAAGGCCCGTATTCAACACAGTGAATTGCAGGCACATCCCAAAGGTTCCCACATGGCAGCCCAGTCATGCTAAAGTCTACCTAGAGAGCTGGCCATCATTGAGGGTAATTTAGCGCAAGGAAGAGCTGAACTGCTCCCTGAAGAAACACATTGAATATTTAGGACCACTCTTCCAAAACAGACCAGCCATCAGCTCTGTAACCCCAGCAGGGGTCATGGACAAGATGAAGAACAGTCTGCAGACACTGGGCCGTTTCCTTCCAGATATTCCAGAACATTATCCTTCCAGATATTGTGCCAGCCAGGCTGGACATGTCCCAGCCTGCTGATTTTCACAAACACAAATGCAGACCTCCCCTCGCTTTCCTTCTCTTTCTTGCTGATGCTTGCTTTGATTGCTTCATTACTTTTGCCTGTTCATCTGGTCTTGCCGCTCTTTGAAAGATCTCTCCATTTCATGTGGTCAGGTGCTGTGAACGCTGTATTTATTATAAGAGGACACAGCGAGCAAATAAATGAGCTTAAATAGGATTGGACTTCTGACTGGACACCTGCAAATCCCTCACCAGAAAGTGCCGCATAAGAGAATATATTGCAAGTTCTTTACCTTAGTGCGATGATCAATCAGTAATTTTTCAGTCCACCTGGGAGCATTGATACAGGAATTGATTTTGAGGTGTGAATTATGTAGAAATGGCATCATGACTTTATTAAAATCCACATATATTGGATGCTCTCTCTGCAGCCATTTATCCCGGTGCCTTCTCAGAAAAGCAAGAGCGTTCATTTAAAGTCTGTGGAAATACGTACTTCTTTTGTCAGATGGACAGGTTGAAAGAGTATTTCTTAAAAATGTATTTTTCTATTGGAAAATACAGACATTTGAAAACACTAATTTTCTGCCCCGGAAAAGGTCAGCTTCAGTGACTGTCATTTTGATAAAATAAATAAATAAATAAATAAAATAAAGCTCCAAGCCCAAGTTCTGATAAATTCAAAATCCTGGCGCCTTCAAATTCGAAGTTGCTTGTTTTGTTCTTAACTGTGACAGGCCATGCTGTTTTGACATGTCTGTTCAACTTGAATGAAGACAATTTCAAAACTACCACAAGACACTTCAGTGGATTTAGGAGTATAAATCAAAGTTTGCATCTCTCCTGAACAAGTTCAGTACTTTGTTGGGCTCTGGAGGAGTGAGGTGCCCAAACTCCAGCAGAAGTGGATGTTTCATGTTCATATATTCCACTCTTCTTCTACACTGCCCAAACCTGGAAGAAACATTGGGGCAGGAGTCTCAATGTGGCTTCCTCATTTCTGTGGCTTTTGACTCAAGAAGAAAATCTAATGTTTCAAATTTAATCTTGCCCATTTGACAGCAAAACAGGATTTTCTTTTCACTTCCTTCACTAAAGTTCCTTTGCCTGTATTTCAGAAATCAAAGACTGTGCTAATGTCTCAAGTTGGAACCCTGATGAGGATAACCTAAATATCCAAACTATTACTAATATTCACTGATACAAAGCATATAACTATGCTGTGTTGAGGAATACTCTCCAGCATTGCACACTGGTATATAGAGCTTTAGGCTTCATTTCCTTTCATCTTGTCAAATGTCCAGTGATGGCAGACTGTTTGGATCATGTACGTCCATTAGGGATTGTCTCTACTCCAATTTTCCTAATGGACAGCTGGGAATGTGGGCTGTCTGCTCTTTATGGATGGTGATTTACGTGCCATTACAAAGCTAGGTTTGGTTGCTCTTATGGAGCAGCACAACACCCTCTTATCTTGGTAAGAATGATGGATGGATGCTTCTGTTTGCAATTTTGATCTCTTCAAGGTGACTTCCAGAAGGGAGAAAATAAAGCCGGGCTTGTGCCTTTATTTTGTTTTTGTTTTTGTATGATAGATAAAGAAGTATTGAAAGCTTTTTTCCTTTCCCTTCTTTCAGCTTTCTCCCAGAGATTTGGTCGACATGCATACAGTGATGCACACTGAGATGTGCATGAAATGACAATTTCAGAAGAGCTGTGTAAGGAAGGGAAACCAGCACCAGGGCTATTTTAATCAGGCTGATTTAGGCTTCATTCTGTTTGCTGCTACCAACATTATTATTTTTGTAAGTGCTTGTTTAGTATTTTGGACAAAGGCTGAAGATTAAAAGCACTCAATCTTTTCAGACCAAGTCAGGCAATTTGGTTTTGGGGTCTCTCTTCTTTCAACTTAATTCAGAAGTACTGCAAAACATGTACATTTAGTGATGAAGAGACAGCCAAATTCAAAGGAATTATTCATACAGCACTACTCAATACTTGAAAACATCTATCATCAAAATATGACCAAAAGGATCAGAATCTTTCACTAATTGTGTACAATTGAGGATACACAGTTTCAGATAAGATGCACTGACACCATGTGATACACACTTTTTTTTTTGAAACCTCAGCGCTGTTCCTCAATAAGTTTACATGATTAATGAAACATAATGATACTCTAATACTACTAGAATAATAACACAAAATATTTACTCAGCACATCTAATTTCTCAGAAAACTTCCTTTTTAATTCTCATCCTAAAAAAGGAACATACAACACCAATTTTAGCCACTTTCAAAGATCACAGTCTATCATGAAGGTTCCTAGAAGGAACACAAGGTAAAATCACTTAAGCGCCCCTACGCACCTATAGGGCTGACTTTCTCCAGCATACCAAGCTTATTTGGGGACTGCATCAAGGTGACATCAAACTTGTTGGGAATCTCAGCTTAAGGGTCAAGTCTGTGGTCTTACTAGGCCAACACACCAGTTCAGATTTTTGTTTATAGTCATTGGAAATTGCCTTCATTTTTCTTCCATTTGTGTTAGTTTGATTTTTGTTAAAATGCTGACGACTCCTCTTTAATGCCACCAATCTCACACTATGCCTTATCTCCTCCAGCTCTTCTGGATGCGCATAGTAAATATCCATAGACATTGGCTTTAATTCCACATAACTGCAATTAAAAAGTATGGATTCCACAGATTTTGCCCATCAATCAAAGAGTATTTTGAATCTCATCAACTGGTGTGAAAAAGGTTGAATATACTAGAAAAAAAAAGGAAAAAACAAGTTCATTTTTTTTTCTGCCAATAACTCTTTCAGTCCAATGAAATTTGTCCATAGTTTTCAGCTGCCCTCTGTCCCCTACAAATCTCCTGCTCACAGACAACTGTCTCTCCAGAGATGAAAAACAGCACATAGCAAATGTGCAGCAGTGTGCCCCGGTGGCCAAGAAGGCCAACGGGATCCTGGGGTGCATTAAGAAAAGCGTCTCCAGCAGGTCGAGGGAAGTGATCATCCCCCTCTACTCAGCCCTGGTGAGGCCACATCTGGAGTACTGTGTGCAGTTCTGGGCTCCCCAGTACAAGAGTGATGTGGAGCTGCTGGAGAGAGTCCAGCGCAGGGCTACGAGGATGATCAGGGGCCTGGAACATCTGCCCTATGAGCAAAGGCTGAGAGAGCTGGGCCTGTTCAGCCTGGAGAAGAGGAGGCTGAGGGGGGACCTGATCAGCGTGTATAAATACCTCAAGGGAGGCAGTGAGGAGGAGGGGGGCGGCCTCTTTTCAGTGGTGGGCAGGGATAGGACTAGAGGAAATGGCTTCAAACTGAAGCATCGGAAGTTCCACAGGAACTTAAGGAAGCATTTCTTCACTGTGAGGGTGACAAAGCACTGGAACAGGCTGCCCAGAGAGGTTGTGGAGTCTCCTTCTTTGGAGATCTTTAAAACCCGCTTGGATGCAGCCCTGTGCCACGTGCTCTAGGTGACCCTGCGTGAGCAGGGGGGTTGGACTCGATGACCTCTGAGGTCCTTTCCAACCTTCGGCATTCTATGATTCTATGAAATGGCTTTATTTACTCGTGGCGCCATGAAGCTGTTCTTACTTTAGTCTCCATTTTTTAACGGCAACAAGTAGACACTGTTGACTTCAGGCATTGAACTAAATAATTTAACTGTAATAGCACCACTAAACTTGGTGTAATTATGTCATGTTAAAAATGCAGGGTAATAGTCTGCTGTCAATGTATCGTAATTCAGGCTGTAATGATTTCTCTGCCCAGTGCGTAGGAAAAGTCAAAGAAAAATAAAGCAGAATTAATTTAGAAACTCTTTGCAGCACTGAGGGTGCATCACTAGCAGCCCTGACTCTCTAGCTTCTCAAAAATTAGATTTTAAATGAGAGTAAGATGCAGAAGAAGAGATGTTGCTCCAGCAGCAGGGCAGCACTGGAGTACGTGGCTGGGGTGACATTACTCCCTATTAGCCCAGCTACCGCATGTGAAGACACAAGATGTTTTCTGTTTCCATGCAGCCCCAAGGATAAATATGCTCTGAGTTATAAAAAATGAAGGAGCTGTCTGTAATCTCCCCAGTGGATTTTGCTGCTTGGGAGCCCGATGCTGTACATAAGGGATGACTCAGGTGAGGCAGTGATGCTATACATTTTAAATGCCTCCCCTGTCAAAAAAAAAATGTGCAGCCCAAAGGTTTATGATATTAAAAAAAAAAAAAAAATAGCACCTTCCTGCTGCCTTTAGGGTAATGGCAGCGATATGACTCAGTGAGAGGCAGGACAGTTTTCAGCATTAACATGAGCCTCGCCATTCCCAAACACAGAAGGAGAGCAGCTATCTATCTTTAACATTTTTAAATATATTAGTTGATACAATTAATATGAAGGAAGATACAGAAATGAAAACCTGCTGTATCTTCTGCACGCTTGCTTAAATAATGTGTATAACTCACTTTAAGTGCTGATACAAAGGGAAGAAAACCAGTCCTCTTCCTCAGTATTTTTTTTAAAGATTAAAAGATGTTGATGTGGACAGGAGGGCTATAAGCTCTCTTGGCTGTGCTGGCCTGGGCTTCCACTCTGCAACCTTCTACAGGCCACCTATGGCTCTCAGAGACAAGACACTCTTAAAGACTTCTTGAACTTTGATCAAACACCTCAAAAATGGGTCCCAGCACCAACCTACATCCCAAGACTAGTCACCTTTAGGAGACAGCAGTGACAATCAAGGCCATTAAGGAAAGTCTGTGAGGCAGTCCCTGCTGCTGAGATACAGCAAAAGCATCTTGATGAGGAAATCCAAGAGGCCAAAGTTGAAAATAACCCAAATTCCTACAAATCCCTGCCTCACAGATGTTTGAGTGGCTGCGATGGGATTTCCATCGGACAATGTTCATACCTCTGTGTATCTAAAGAGAGTGTCCTTTACCTCAGAGACTCTGCAGAAGGCAATGGCAGCAAGCCCATGTGTGGCTTCCATCGCTTTGCAAGGAGACTCTTAGCACCTGGTAGGTGCAGGCTATCGGTGGGGAATGTCTACTGCTGACAGCGACAGACGGAGCTCACGAATCAACAGAAAGTATCACAGAGATGCAGCTGAAGGGTTACACCTGTGAAGGGAGGATAAATTTTTTGTTGCTTCAAGGCAACACATGTTCATGGAAATGAATGATCTGCAGGAGACTCGGAGACATTTAACTAAAAATTTGAGTATCCCGCTAATGATCTTTTCCTACAGCATTAAGAATGAATGCCTCATGACCTCCGCCTCCATCTGAGATGACTGAGGAGATGGGAACTGTGCAGAACAACGTTAAGGAGGAATACAGCAGGCTCAGGTTTGAGATGCTGTCCCTGGGTAGTCACCAGCCTGTGCCTATAGGACCAGCTGTGGCACTACTGAGACCCTGCATCAATGGTGCTAGGCCCCTGGACACTCTTCTGTCAAAGTGTCCCACTCTTTTCCAAAGAGGATAGACTCTGCAGATGGGCTATGCTAATGCCAGGGCAATAACACCACTCTTTCCACCCTCGTGCAGTTGAGATGCTCTTCTTGTTGACCCCAAAGCAAGTCATCTCTTTGCACTCGCTCCTCTAGGATTTGGTGGTGACAAAGGGGGAAAGTCATTTGTTGCTTAGAAGGGGTGGTTAGAAGTTTTTCCTCCAACTATTTTCTTATCCAGGCTAGTCTTGCCAGGCCTGAAAATTCAAAATGAAACTGCTGGATGCTCCGGATATGCCCCGATAAGTGCAAGACTTCAACTGTGTCCTGTCTTTTGTCCCTTGCACCGCTCAAGTTGAAAAGGCCACTAGCTCTCTCAGATTACACGGCTGCTGCTAGAGCGAATAATATTGTCCCACGATGTTTTATATCAGCACAGACCAACCTTTACTAATACAATTTGACGGATCCTAATAGGTTTGCTCTGTAATGCTTTTCTTTTTCTTTTTTTTTTCTGCAGTTTGGCTTGTTGGAGCTTTTAATGCCGAAGTCAAGCCAGCAGTGCACTAGATTCTCAATGTCACATCTGACCCAAACATACCCAGCAACACAACAGCACCCAGCTTCTGAAAGGTATTATTAATGCAGACAGCATGTTTTCTCAGATGAAACGATATGCTTTCCCTCCTCCTTTAAATGAAGTGTAATCCAGGAGGTACAATTGCATTAGATGCGGAGTAAACTTGGAGCTAAGCGGGTCATAAATCAATAAATAACTCAGCCTGCAGCCTCATGGTTTATTGATTCGCAAGCTGCTCAACCCCCCTGCCACCTTGCCATATACTCAGCGTCAAACACAATTATTGCTTAATTACCCTCTTTGAGCACGCACAAGGTGCCAGACGCTCCCTCAGACCATGCCACTCCAAAGCTACAGCGGTTCTAGGTGGAGGCCTCAAAACTTGGTTCATTTAAGGCGTCTGAGTTGCTGACCAGCCCTATGCAAGAAGAAGATGCACATGCAATGAACTCATGTTGACTCAGCACTGCTCTTCATGGGACAAGTCCTATTTCCACATTTGGTTATTGGGCAGTTGATTTATGCATGATATCGTTCAAAGAAAAGTCTGCTTTTGCAATGTAATTCTATTTTCTTCTAATTAATTTGCTGTAAAGATTCATTTTATGACCAATATGACACTAGGTTTATCTCCACTCGCATTTCCCAGCTTGGGCTGCTTCCTGCAGAGCTGCTCTCATTTGTCTTTGCAAAGTGAAGTGCACTCAAAAGTTATCTTTTCTTTTAGACCCCAGTTCAGATCCTGTCTCCTTTGCTTTTACTGCACAGCAGTGTTTTGGTTTCTTCCTCCGCACTTGAAAATTGTGCGATCGTCCTAGTAACTATATTTAACAATTACTAAATTCATCCAGCGTGGATAAATCCAGACAGGAGGGGCTGAAAGCTGCTTCAAATTCAACTTTCAATCCACCCGTCAATGCTGAACTGTGAGCAAGCTACTGTGAACCAGGAATATCTCTAAAAAAGGGTGGTATCTTCCTCTCTAATAAACTGAATCCGTTTTAAAACCGTCTTATCAGAAAAAAAAAAAAAGTTGATATAACTTTACAGAGGAATGGGGATGTAATAAATTTCCCCAGCCAATGATAACCACAGTTCTTCACAGGGAGAAGTAAAATATTTCTCTTGCTCCCAGGCTTTCCTTAAAAATCTCATATTGAAGATGCCTGTATTTGTGATCCAAATGGATGCTTCAGAGGCATAAAAAAAATCTGTTTTGTCGATAAGCAGATTTGAAAGCAAGAAGGGATGTGTTTACAGATACTTCCCTATTGGCTCTTGCTTCCAGCAACCTGTGCTGGTTACAAACAAATCCAGCCCTCATCATTACTGCTGGAAGGGGAGAGTACTGCCCTTAGAACCAGTTTTACGTTCTTTCATTAAAATAAATCTCTTTTTTGCTCTCCACAGATTTGGTAATTATCTCCTCTGTTTCTTCATCAATTGATGAGGAAAAAATTGACCTGCTCTCCATCAAAAAACTCCATTTTCACGGCAGTAGATGAAGCAATAAAATCCTCTGCTCTAATGCAACTTTGATTTAAACATATACATGTTTATTCCCTCTGAAGAGCTGTTAATGCCTCTCTCCTCAATCACCGTGGTAATTACAATGATTTAGGTGCCAGAATAAAATGAACGCAGGTTGTGAAGAACCACCATATGCTGCATGGCTATGTTGACCAATGAAAACATATCCAGCCTTACCAAAATTCAGCTTTAGGGATACAAATATCTCATGTCACAGCTACCTTAAGGTAGAGGAAAAGGAGGGCAAAGCACCAGAGCCCCTGAAACCCAAGTTATTCATTGAAGCCTATATTTATAGAAATTAAGGTACAGGACTCTACTACAAGATCAGTGAGACAGCTGCTCAACCAATGCAAGTAGTTGTAACTCCATTAAGTTCAATGCAATCGAAGCTAATTTCCACTAACTCAGGATCAACTGCAGACTGGTTGATCAGGGGGATCCAGGAGTCCTCTAAAAGACTATCTAAAGCAAACAAGTCCTGCCTTACACCAGGAAAGCATTGTGAGAAAAAGCTTGTTGTCTCCTTTACTAATGGCATTTTGCTACCCAACTCCCAGTGACTTCAGCACCAAAACATCTAATTTGGGCCTAATATTCTTAATATAATTAGAGGTCATTAGTCGAAAAACACAAGCCCGGAGCAAAGCACAAATTAATGCATCAACTGTGATTGCAGAAAGTGTGTGCTGATGGTTTTCCTTTTAATTGCACCTCAGACCTTGGTTTTTCAGCTTTACCCTAATGTTTAAAAATTGAATTGGCATTTGTTCTTGTTACGCTTGGTTTTAAAAGAAACCATTGCAAAGTGAGGAAGCATAAAAGATAAACACAGCAGAAATCCTGCCCTAATCAGGCCTTTCTTCATACTTGCAGGCTCCTGTCACACCACATTTGCCCAGATTTATCAATTGGGATGTATAATAAAGCTGGTATTTTTCATTACACTGGCACTAGAAAAACACTAGGGCTTGTGGCATTCTTTTTTTTTTTTTTTTAACAAACTAAACCAACACAATAGAGTCAAAGAGGAGGATGACAACTAATCCCTTCTTTTCTGGGCTGGGGAGGAATTATTCATGGCCTTCCACACGATCACATTATTTCCATGGCCCGCTGACCTCTGTAATTCATTTGGGACGCATGGAGCCCACATTAGCTATTTTCAGAGATGTCAGCAGCCATCCCCAGAGTGACACTGTAGACCAAAGCTCACTCTAATTAGTTCTGCTGCCTCCTCTGAGCTGAAAACCTGTTCATTGGACAAGGTTTTTTTTTTTTTAAAGTTGAGAGAGCTTTTATGGGAGGTGAAGAACGAGAGTGCTCCAGCCCCGAGTTAGCAAGACTGGTGCTGTACTTCCCTGAGATCCTCCCCAAAACATCAGGACATTCACTAAGCAGTCAGTGCTTAGACATATATATATATAAATATGTTCTTAAACTGGAGCATCAGCAGGTCTAGGAGCAGCTCTCAGCACCCACAAAAGGCTCCACAGGCCTCTTATGGTCCATTTTATGACCTCTTTGAATACGACCACTTTTGTGCTGCTGCTGATGCAGGTCCTCCTGAAAAAGTCCGCCTTTCAGACTAACAGAAGGCATATGGGAGCTCTTGTAAGACAGACTCTTTCTGTCACATACCTGGTGGAGGTTCCACACTTGAGCATGTAGCAGCAGCAAGTGAAGTAGTAGGAACGGACCCAGGAAAGCCAGACCACAGCCCTTATCATTCATGATCTTCTCTTATCTCTTCTCTGCATCCCATCAGTACAATGGATGTGGTAGGTCAATCCGCACCTACTCCTCCCAGGACTTAGGGGTGAGGAAGGACAGACCAGATGGTCTGGCAATCCAAGGAGCTTGAATAAAAGGGGCTACAAATTGAGTTTCTAGAAGATTTACCCAATTTTTTTTACAAAACATCTGATTTCTTCCTTTGGTTTATCCAAAAAAATAGCCTAATAATCTACTTTTCCTTATGTTTGTGGTTGAGGTATAGGGAGAGACTGCCACACATTGGTGCAACGTATCACTACCACCAAGAACGTGACCATGGACTCACCAGGACTTGGAACAGCTCAGCATGTGGCGGGAACAAAAAAAAAAAAAAAAAAAAAAAAAACCCACACCAAAAATCAGCCAATAGTGACCAGTAACTGACTAACCATGATGCTAAAAGACAGTTCTCATCTTACAGGAAATGAACAGTAGCCCCAACTGAGTCTTCCTGGACAGTGTTTTGGAGCAGGTAATGAGGCCACTCTTTAGTTGCTTGGCATGGGGAAAATCTCTTTATGCCTGCTCTGTTGCATGTGCTCTTCAAGCTTTAGCAATAGTTTCAGAACACAAAGTTCATATTGCAAAAAAGCTGGGTCAAACAGTAAATGAGGAACCTTGAAAGTTCTCAGACAGTTCAACAATTCCAGGTGAGGTGCTTCCCTAATAATCAGTGTTGGCATCATGTAAGAATATTATCATTAAATCACCATCCAGATGTATATGACAGACACTTTCCAGGGTTATTACAGGTGTTGAAAGCTTCATAATGCAGTTCTTAGACATAATGTAGCCCTATCTGAAACCATTAGAACCTGGTTCAAAGAGGCTGGATAATGTTGAGAGCAGCCTAGAAGGTGACCAGCCATGGCTGGTCTATGCAATGTATGGGCAATTGTGTGCCAAACAACACAGCTAATCTGCACATGGACACGTTTGCACATACCACTGATGAACTAAAGAAACAGGGTTTTATTTGCCCAGCATGTATCTGAAATTTCATGCATGTTGCCTATATCCTTATGCCTCTTGAGGTAGGCTTTAGTCTATATCGTGTGACCACCAAAACACATACATGCACGCATGAGTGTAGATCACTAGTTATAACATCTGTAATGGTAAAAATGCACACATATTTATTTCAAAACTCGTAATGAAGAATAAGGGCAAATAAAGAGTGCACATCTATCTTTCTCTAATTTATCCCCCCAAATGAATTTATTCCACCAGAAAATAATAATCTATAAAAAAAAAAAAAAAAAAAANAAAAAAAAAAAAAAAAAAAAAAAAAAACCTGTCCCTCCTCCAGAACCAACTTTATGAATTTCTGGGCTCTTACATCTGCAGAAAACTTCTCCTGTACCACAGAAAAAATACTGAAATCTAAAGCAGACATAAGCCTGAGAGCTCTCGCAGTTCTGACTGTATAAATAAGAGATTTCATTTAGCATTTGAGTGGCATCCCGTAATGATAACGAGGACTAACAGATTTACAGACAAGAGAGTGTGATAGATACTGTAACTTCTAGTTTGTCATCTTGACAATGCACGGTAACGAGAGCAGCTGTTATTGTACTATAATGCATCGCCTGCCATGTCTTATTTAATTATAAACCATGCGCAAAAGTCTCCACTTTTACGGATACAAACCCTCCCATTTATGAAAATTGCATGACAGCCCATGGCAGTGGGCCGAGCCCATGGAGCAGCAGGTGCTCTACCTGTTGCAACTTCTTCTGACGGATCTGAGAGATCTAAGAGAATGAAAGAGCAGGTTGCTGAAGAGGCTCGTCGTGCTGTCTGCTCAGCTTTGGAGCTGAGGAGGAGGAGGAGGACAGAGAAGGGACAAAAGATGCTCCATGGAAAGGGGAAGAAAGAAAGAGGAGAAATACAAGCTCAAGAGCAGAGCTACAAAAGAAACAGGCTGGAGTAAGCATCACCTTGAGGAGTAAAGCTTTAAGCGTGGCCACCCAGGTGAAGGGAGGAAGGTGAAGCAGAAGGAAGGAGGGACAAGGGTGGTTGGTGCTGCACCGCAGCATGACCCAGCAGAGCAGTGGCTTCACATCACAAAGAACTGCTGTGAAAGCATAAAATCGATAGCCCGAATACATCATACTAAATCCATATTGAGGTCAATGAACTTTATTAAAAAATTGGTTATGCTCTCTACTTTCTCAATTAATTTCTACGCACTTTGCACCTGGGTTTTAGTTTTCTTTTTTTTTTTTAATGTTTAAGGAGCAACACTCCGTGTAACCAGATCGCAACCTCTTAGGCAGATCTGTGGCACTGACTTATTTTATTAACCCCCTGGGCCTCCAGTATTGATTGTCATGCTTCATTCAAGGTATTGACTTCATTTGCTCAATGTCATCTGCACTATGAAATGATCATTTAAATAAAAGGTCACTTCATTGCTAGAGCTTCAGCATGTTTCCCTGAGCTCAAACATGGCCATTTGTCAGTGGTCAGCTCCCACTTCCTCACACAAGCAGTCCCAGATCTGAAAAAAAATTGCTTTGTGAGGTTGTTCTCACTGAGTTTTGTGTCTGTCCCCAGCATGGAGAAGGGAAGAAAAGGGCAAGTAAAGAAGGAAAAAAAAAAAAAGAACTAAATAATAAATGAATGCAAGATCGATAATTCTGTAGTATTCCACAGCGCTCACCTGAAACTGTGATGGGTTTGTATATATATTCACAACATCTGGAAAAATTGCTTATGAGACACCTAGCAAATAAATAGATAGATAAATAAAAAAGACAACCAGGCTAAGGTCAGTCCCACAAGATTATTAAAGCTGAAAACTTCAGGCTTCAGCTGAGGACAGGGCTCCCTTCAGAAGATATGTCCCAGTGAATCACCAGACTTTGTACAGGAACAGCTTGGCCAAGTTCTCTGAATCTAGTCCAGTCCTTCCTAAGTCATCCTCTCCTGCCGAAGGAAAATATCGGCCTGCCTTTACACATCATTCTCCACAGGTACACAGCTCCAAATGCTTTTAAAAACACTAAATTAAGCTTACAAACACCATGTGAAGCTTATTAGAGCCATGTTCCAGCTGTGCTATGCTGATCCATGGAGAGGGTAAAGAGGAACAACAGACCAAAACAAAACACTGTCCAAGCTTTTAATTTTCTCCCTATGACGAATTGAGATGGCTTCCTATAGAGAGGCAGCTACTGATAAAAGCTGCTCTAGTCTTGCAGGGTCAACAGAGGCCAGCAGAGATGGTATCATTATTGCTTTCCTGGAGGGGAAAATCTCCTCCTTCATGGCTCCAGTTGGGACAGGTTGGAACAGCAGTTCTCCAAGAGGGCAGTGTTTAACCTCTCGGAAATTTCCATGCTCACAAAATAGCTGGAAAACAGCAAAGGGGGCAGGACGGATGGGCAAAGAAGTGGGACAAAGACCTCATTTTAGGAGCACGCTTCACATACCCCCCCTCAGTGGGAGCAGGAGGTACCATCACTGATCGTCATTGGGCTAGGAATATCATGCCTGTTTGCCTTTCCCATGCTGAGACTGATCTCAAACTAAGGGGTCAAGCTTTCCAGCAGATGAGCATCTCCATCCTGCAGAAAACCCTCTATTGAGAAACTAGGCCAAGACATTAAAGCGATGTGGAGTCCCTGGAAGTGAAATGGCAGTGCATTAAATCCCAGCACGCCCAGATGCTTTATGAACAGGCATCCCTGCTTAAGCTGGTACTTTGTAGAGATCTTTTCTGGCCTGATTTATTGTCCTGATTTATATGGACACAGAGAAGAGAGAGGTAAGAAGGAGCTCCAAGAAGATCTGACTCACAGGACTGCCATGCTACTATGGATTATCAAAGGTACAGACAAGGGAGAAAGCTGTTATTGATGGAGGCTGGATTGGCTTTTTTTTTTTTTTTTTTTTTTTTTTTTAAACTAGCTGAAGTGTCACTTTGAGTCATTGAAAGAATTTAAATAATAATTGCAAATATGAATCACAATCAAAACTCAATTTCCTATAAAGAAAAACAGCTTTATGCTCTGTAATAAGATATGGGTAAGATAATCAGCTAAGAACCATTAAAACAATAACCCGTAAAGCTGTACAGCTAGAGAAACATAAAGATTGAATACTATTTTACGAGCTTTAGCAAAGGGTGATTCAATGTCTGGCATACCGCACATGATTACAGAAATAAAAGCCCAAAGTGCTGGAGAGAATTTGTGGGTACCATCCAAAAAGTGCTGCGTGTGTTATGGGGAAAGACACCATAAGTTATTTTGCTGACACAGCCCTGGGAAATCTGCAGAGATTCACATAGTACCATAGCTCCAAGTCATGGCAAGTAACTATTCTGAAACCCATCTTCCTCTTGTCATCATCATTTACTCTTCCATTAGCTCCATAACAGCACGAAATGAAGTAAGAGCTCAAGAAGATGCCCAACCCCGTGCTTTCGAACTATGATTGCTATAAATAATAAACATGGGATGCACGAATATTATGTGGAAGCTTTCTTCCAATGCATGCAAAGCATCTTTTTTTTTAGAGCAACAAATTTATATAGCAAACAACAAATTTATATAGCATCACAGCAGGCAGCGCCAAGGCAGCGCCCGAGTCCATCCTTGCCTATCATAAAGCCCACCCTATTCTACAGTAGGCACCATGTCCTTATCAAAAGTTAAGCACCTATCAAACAAAGTATTTCCAAATCACTAGTGCCACCACAGTAACGCCGTCTTGTCCAAGCCAATGGGAAGGTTGCAGAGTCGTGTGGATCATGGGGATCATTAACCCCAAATGAGGCCAATCCTTGGCCATGCTGTGGAGAAACTTTCCCCTCCAGCAAGCATGTGTCCCCAGCAGCAGAGAACAGAGAAGTCCCTCATTCCTCAGGAAAATCCCATGGAAAATCCATGGCAGACCAAGGATGTGGTCTTCCTTCAGTGTAAAACCCTCCTTCACGCATCCTCCCTTTTTCACACAGAGGCAGGAAAAAGGATGGCAAACGCATCCTTTGAACTTTGTCAGCTGTTGAAATAAGTGTTTGAGCTAAAAAGAAAGCAGAAATACCAATCTAACTCATCTGTCCAATATCATCATGAGACAGATGGCGACAGCGTTAGTGGAAACTTATCACACTGCTTTATTAGTAAATTGAAGGCATTTGGATGGCAATCGCCATAATCAGCATTTGCCCAGGCCCTAGAAATTGCAATAAGCTTTCGGAGAGCAACTGGCACCACATTCTCATCGAGGATGGATGTGTCTCACTTACCCACCCCAAAGGCAGGATGCTCCATCACCGACTTGGGGACAGGGAGTTATATTACAGACAACCAGAAAATTCAGAAATAAAGCACCCTCACATTCTTTCCACGTATCCCTGAGGTTAGCAGCACCTCCTGAATAATTTTATTTAGCCCTTCCATAGTTTAAAAAAAAAAAAATTTTTTTTTTTTTTTTTTAATTCTGATAGCACTTCTGCAACCCCAAATCCCACTATCTTACCCCAGAGAAATAGTGGGAGAGCCCCTCCCTCTGCCTTCATTTTAATTAAATTTAATTCTGGAACGAGAGCATTTATTCAGACCATTTCTGATATGCTACAATTTCCTTCCCTAAGCCACTATTTATGGGGCAAAAACTACATTCTCCTCCTGTTTAACCTTTCCCTCCTCTTTTTCAACAAATGCTTGCAGGAGTTTTCCTCCTCCTTTTCCTGGGTTTTTTTTTTTTTTTTTTTTTTTTTTTTTTTTTGTTTTTTTTTTTTTTTTGTTTTTATTTCAGAGTGTGCTTTTCCGATCCGAGTGAAATTATATAGCTTATTTTTTTTTTTGTTTGTTTGCTTTTTTTTTTTGCTTTGCTGTTTTGGAGATTTGTTTTGCAAAACAACTGAACGCTACAGAATTTTCCTTGCAAAAAAAGAGCAATGTCACCCACGTCCAGAACCAGCAGATGGAGCCCCCGGAGCTCCCTGCCCAGCATCTCCACGGCAGCGCAGCGGTTTTCCTCCATCCCAGATGCTTTTGAAGGGGATTGGGCATTTGTGTCATGTGTGTATTTTGCAGCTGGACAAAAAGCACCTGGCTTTTGCTGCGGACCCTGCTGCTGTGTCTCACTGCTATTATGGTGCCTGCATTTTGCTGTAGCGGGAAGTATTTCTGCAGGAAAGTGCCTAGGTATTTTGCTACACATTTGACAAATCTGTGAAATCCTTAGCTGAGCGCTCATAGCCAGGAGAGCATCCTCCGCTATATGAGCCCGCTCATATGTGCATGACACCAAACAAAGCAGCTAGTCCCATAGGATTCAAAAGCCATGGAAGGACAAGGTTTTTTCCACACATATGCCTTGCCCATGTACCCTTTGCATTTGGCTTGTTCAGATGTCCTCTTCGCCCAGGCCTTGCTAGTGCTGGTCACCTCTAACATCTGCAATGTGCTTCTCTGAAGGGCAGGACAAGCAACGTTGGGTCACAGGCAAGTTGGGGATCCAGATGAGGTACCTCTGGGTCCATCCATCCTAGTAGAGCAGAGAGATTTCTGCTTCAACGGGAGAACACAGAGGTGGCTCCTCAATGCTAATCCAACTGGAGGGACCAAGAGCCCAACAGCACGGCCTTGGCACTTGGCTTCAAGGATAGGCTGGGGAAGGTGGGATCAGAGTGTGGAAGTGGTAGCATCCATGCCAGCACTAACAGCATCTATGGGTGTTCCTACTTATGGGACCAACATGGGGTGATGAAGAAGCAAGCCAGGGAAGGAAAGCATCTGCATGCCCTGTTCGAAAACCAACTCTGCAGAGTCATTCCCCTTCACATTAGCTCTTCTTGCAGTTAGGGTCTAGATCTGCTGGGGCATTTGGTCACCATTCGGACAAGTCAACCCTTCAAGAGAGTCCTGCCAAGGACAGGCAAACTGAAGGACATGGGCGATGGGGTGACCAAACAAGAGGAATTGGATGGAAGCTACCAGCTCATTGCATACACCCCTGTAAAAAGTTGTCAGGTCAGGACTGCCTTTGGTCTCAAATTTATCAGTGGGTGCCGCCAGCCTAGCTTTGACTTCCCAGTCTAATTCCACTCATGTCCCTGGAGCTCACAGAAACCTGCTAAAAACTCCTAAAGCAGAGGTGGTATATGTGGAGCACCCCACAGCATGGAGAGCTGTGGAGGGGTGATGCTGAGCTCAGGGACGGGGCACGATTCCAGGCAAAACTTCACTTTTCAAGGGAACTGAGTTACAGACTCTAATTCTGCTTGGTTTTCTTCAAATAACCTCTGAAGGGGATAAAACACTGACACCTACTAACCCTGGATCAAATTCAAGGCCGATGTAAGGCTTTGTTCTATGTGCACACTCCTATAAGCCGCAGTGTGATAACCTGGGTCTGCTCTTGGGCAAGCAGCAGGAAAAATCAAGACCTTTCTCCTCATGCTGGTGACAAAACTCTTGATTATTATAGTGAAATATGTTAAGCCCCTACAAGGCTTTTGCAGCACTGGAGAGAAAGCCGCACACTAAACATCAAGGCTCTGAGCCATAAGGCCCCCACCCACTAACTAACTTACTATCTTATCCCATTTTACTAACTCCACAGCATGCTGGATCCCAAAGCCTAGAAAATCTGCTTACTTTTCTATTCCTCAGACACACGTTAATTCAATTCTTTGGGCGATATGTCAATAACAAATCAAATACTTTCCCCTGACTGTGCCACAGGGCATGTTGTTGATTGACAGACAGCAAGACAGATGCACCTTTCCATTTCCACCAGCGACCATCTACTTTTTATTTGTGCATGATTAGGGAATAAAAAGCAGTGGATCTTCCAGCTAATCTTAAAATACAGCAGGCCAAACTGTGCTGTGATTTCAAACTCCAATCTCGAAGAAATTTATGATGAGGATAATAAAAGAGGTAGAGTGAAAAGAGCAATCCAAATCATAGAATGCCGAAGGTTGGAAAGGACCTCAGAGGTCATCGAGTCCAACCCCCCTGCTCACGCAGGGTCACCTAGAGCACGTGGCACAGGGCTGCATCCAAGCGGGTTTTAAAGATCTCCAAAGAAGGAGACTCCACAACCTCTCTGGGCAGCCTGTTCCAGTGCTTTGTCACCCTCACAGTGAAGAAATGCTTCCTTAAGTTCCTGTGGAACTTCCGATGCTTCAGTTTGAAGCCATTTCCTCTAGTCCTATCCCTGCCCACCACTGAAAAGAGGCCGCCCCCCTCCTCCTCACTGCCTCCCTTGAGGTATTTATACACGCTGATCAGGTCCCCCCTCAGCCTCCTCTTCTCCAGGCTGAACAGGCCCAGCTCTCTCAGCCTTTGCTCATAGGGCAGATGTTCCAGGCCCCTGATCATCCTCGTAGCCCTGCGCTGGACTCTCTCCAGCAGCTCCACATCACTCTTGTACTGGGGAGCCCAGAACTGCACACAGTACTCCAGATGTGGCCTCACCAGGGCTGAGTAGAGGGGGATGATCACTTCCCTCGACCTGCTGGAGACGCTTTTCTTAATGCACCCCAGGATCCCGTTGGCCTTCTTGGCCACCAAGGCACACTGCTGCCTCATGGTCAACTTGTCGTCCACCATGACACCCAGGTCCCTCTCTGCGGGACTGCTCTCCAGCAGGTCCACCCCTAATCTGTACTGGTGTCCAGGGTTATTCCTCCCCAAGTGCAGGACCCTGCACTTGCCCTTGTTGAACCTCATGAGGTTTCTCGCTGCCCAGTCCTCCAGTCTGTCCAGGTCCCTCTGGATGGCAGCACAGCCCTCAGGGCTATGAGCTACTCCACCCAGTTTGGTATCGTCGGCAAACTTGCTGAGGGAGCACTCCAGCCCTTCATCCAGGTCATTAATGAATAAGTTGAACAGGACCGGACCGAGAACTGACCCCTGGGGGACACCACTAAGTACAGGCCTCCAGCTGGACTCCGCACCATTGACAACCACTCTCTGCACCCTGCCATCGAGCCAATTCCTAATCCACCTCCCCGTCCACTCATCTATCCCACACCTTTGGACCTTGCCCAGGAGGATGCTGTGAGGGACAGTGTCAAAAGCCTTGCTCAAATCCAGAGAGATGACATCCACCGCTCTGCCCTCATCTATCCAGCTAGATATTCCTTCGTAGAAGGTGATCAGGTTAGTCAAGCAGGATTTCCCCTTGGTGAATCCATGCTGGCTACTCCTGAGCACCTTCTTCTGCTCCATGTGTCTGGAGAGAGCAGCCAGGATGAGCTGCTCCATCACTTTCCCGGGGATGGAGGTGAGGCTCACCGGCCTGTAGTTACTCGGGTCCTCCTTCTTGCCTTTTTTGAAGACTGGAGTGATGTTGGCTTTCTTCCAGTCCTCCGGCACCTCCCCTGTTCTCCAGGACCTTTGAAAGATGATGGCGAGCGGCTCGGCTAGGACATCTGCCAGTTCCCGCAACACTCTGGGGTGCATCCCATCAGGGCCCATGGATTTGTGGGTGTCGACTCTCCCTAGATGCTCTCTGACCCACTCTTCCTCTACCCAGGGCAAGCCTTCCTCCCTCTGGCTCTCTTCGTGTGTCCCTAGGGCCTGGGATTCTAGAGGGCCGCCCCTGACAAACACAGAAGCAAAGGCAGCATTCAGCAGCTCTGCTTTGTCCGTGTTTTCCGTAACCAGGGTACCCACCCCATTCACTAGTGGACCCACGTTCTCCCTGACCTTCCTTTTGTTATTGATATATTTGAAGAAGTTTTTCTTGTTATTCTTAACATCCCGTGCCAGATTCAATTCCAATTGTGCCTTGGCTTTCCTTGTTGCATCCCTGCATTCCCTGACAACATTCCTGTATTTCTCCCAAGTGGCCTGTCCTTTTTTCCACATTCTATATATTGCTTTCTTCTGCTGGAGTTTTGTCAGGAGCTCTCTGCTCATCCATGCAGGTCTCCTGCCCCCTCTGCCTGACTTCTTACGCACAGGGATGCACTGTTGCTGGGCATGGAGGAAATGCCGCTTGAAAACTAACCAGCTCTCCTGGACCCCTCTTCCTTCTAGCCCTAGCCCATGGGATCTTTCCCAGCAGGTCTCTGAAGAGGCTAAAGTTGGCCCTCCTGAAGTCCAGCGTGGCAAGGCTACTTACTGCCCTGCCTCCTCCTCGTTGGATCTTGAACTCTACCAGCTCGTGGTCACTGCAGCCAAGGTTACCCCCCACATTCACATCTCCAAAAAGGCCCTCTCTGTTTGTTAGTACGAGGTCCAGCAGCCCACCTCTCCTCGTCGGCTCCTCCACAACCTGCGTCAAAAAGTTGTCATCAAATCTTTGGCTATGGCCCACTTTCTGAATCCATGAAAGATAAGGAGACTAAATAGGAATCACTCTATTCGCTATAATGGGTCACTCCTTGAAAAAAATATCAGTCCCTCAGCAATAGCCGCATTTTCAACAGCTTTTAAAGTAATCCAGAGCTGTGCTGCTTGCTCTCATTAGTAATTTTATTGCATTTCTGTAAACCATATGGGGAGACTTTGAGATGCCTGTGTTAGTTGCTGTGAGCAAACCAGCTCTGCCCTTTATTTAATTCCCATTGTGCAACTCAATTTTGGTAATAACCCTGGCTGCTCAAAGTCTATCTGCTCTGCCAAAAACCACCCACTACAACTGGACTGTATCCAAATGCACCTAAAGCAAAGCAACATGGAAAACACGGAAGTCACTTATCTGTTGAGGCTTCACCCAAATGTCAAACACACACATTACTTACAGCCTCTTGAGCCCTGGAATTCCACATTCTTCCTCCACATTCTTCCTCCACATGGATGAGATGATATACGGGAACTAGCTAGGAAAACGGCTCCAGAGGACTAGGAATTGGTCATGAACTAATAATCCAAGTATGCTAAACTAATAATCCGAGTATGCTGCAGTTTTCAGGTATCTTTCACTTCTTCCTCCCATCATGTCTATAAATAATGATAAAGAAGCCACCTTCAAATTCCCTCCCACGGCTCTGTTATATAAAGCAAATCACAGATGCTCACACTCTTCAATAGGATGCAAATTGTTAATTTAGGACATGGTTGGCCCTACTCAAAGAGAAAAAGATTAGGGGCAAAGCTAGCATGTAGATTTGGGTATTTCCCTAGAGTATCTTAGTTTTGACACACTAATAGCAAAGCCATACCAGTTCCTACTCTACCTCTCAGATTCAAGTCCTACTGAAAACATGAGCCTGTTCTGGTGCAAAAATATTTTCTTGTCCCAGTTCTCAATCCTACCTACCATTACACAATTTGGTCAACAGCATGAATTTATAAAACCAGTTCATTTTTCCCATAAGAGGCAAACTGCTGTATATTTTTAAGCATGCAGAATTCACAGGCATACAGCTCTTTGACCTCATGCATGTCACAGAGCTGTTAAACTCTCCTACATATCACAGCTGATGCGAGTTGATAGCATTCTGATTCATTACAAAGGTCGACCTCTCAAATCTACTTCTTCTCCAGCTCTGCCCAGACCATGGCATTCTCATTAACTAAATGCAGAGCTTTCTCTCCCAGTTCTCATTAGCGATAACAACAACAAAGAGCATCCCCATTAGAATTGATTTCAGAGACAGTACAGGGCACGATGAAGAGACCATGGGACCAAACACTCATCAGCATCTGCAGAGCAACAGTTTAGGAACGGTGATGGGCAGGAATGGCTATTTTTGAGGTGCTGGTGGTGCAAACCAGAAAAAATTATTGCTGGATGACAAAGCTGCACGACACTTAATAAAATTAGCATATGATAAAAATAATTTATTAATGACAGCAGAACTATTTATCTTCTATATTAAGCATCAACTCTCACTGTTATTCAGCTTTTTCCACTTGACAACAGCATATAGACTTTATAAGAGAGAAATAGTTTATCAGCAAGCTGTAGAACCTCCCTAAGGGGTTTATTTTTTGCCTGTACTTTTTTATCCCTCTTATATACCAATTTGAAATGACATCTGTTTATATTTTCAATTTGCACTTGCCAATCACAACAGATAAACATTTTTAGTAATCTTAAAATATAAGACCAGAAGAAGTAGGAGCTTGGATAGACCAAAAGCCAGGCTAGGAAAATAAGCTGATCAAAAAATATAAAAGTGTTTTTCCAGACAGATAAAAGCAAATATTGTAAGCTATAAATTTAATCACAGAGCCTGGTATTGGCGTCTAACAGATGGAAAGGAATCTTGAAATACAGACATTTACTAAGGAAGTACTTTCAGCCCAACAGATCAGGGATTGATAAACCTTTGGTCCTAAGTTACATATTAAACAAGAGCAGTAAAAGAGAAAAGTATCTTAATTAGCATCTGTGAGAAATGGGGTTACTTCAATTCCCTCTTGAAAGTGCACAGGAGAAACTGCATTAGAAAAATGCTTTTAAGATTATCTACATTTTACATGCGTCTTAAACAAAAAAATGCATATTTTCACATGCATAAAATATTTGTATGGAAATGTGGTTACTGGAGAACCCGTCCTATTCTCTCTCGGCTTCCCTTCATTATTAGGTGCTTTGATATTTGGAGGGTTTCCTCGAACAATTGCAAGTGCTCTTTCCTTTGCAGGCGCAGGAGAGCTGGAGTGTTAAAACACAGGTTAAGTGCCTGAGGCCAATATTGCCACATTAGAGATGTTTTTGGGCCTATTTGCCTCTCTCTGAAGTGTCATCGTAAGAGATGGTAAATGCAATGACTCTTAGCTGCTCGTACATCTCCAGGAGCATCTTAGAGAGCCCTGAGACCATCCCTCTTTTCAGACAGGGAAACTCATGTACAGGCTGGGGAGATGATTTGCCTCTCCTCTCTGATAGCAAAACTTAATGCAAAGTGGTTGAATTTAATGCCAACTTGGTTGTTGTCACCTTGCTGCAATGAAGTCGCTCGAATTGAGAACTGCTCAACCACTGCCCAAGGAGACCCAGCTGTGCCTGACACTCTCACATGTTACTAAGAGGGTTCTGGTGGCAAGCAGGCACAAGCAGTTTTGAGCATGGATGCAAGGGAGGAAGAGGATGCAAGCAACGTACCTAACACCATGAAGCCAGGTGAGCTTCCAGCTCCTGTAACTCCTCCAGTTTGTAGAGGCATGCCCCTTTGCTTCGAAGCAATGGGAACAAATTCTGCTTTGAAAAAAAAAATAAAATAAACACATAGAGAACCATCTATTAACGTTTCATTACTCCTTGATTGCTGCAGCATGCCAAGCACAGCTCAGCTCTATAGACAACCTTGCATTTGACCACAAAGCCCTTCAAGATATCGAGCATCAGTCATGATGGGCGAGCAAGACAAACAACTTTCCAAGCTATTGCTTGCAATGATGATGATGATTTAGGCTAGACAAAGTAAAAGCAATTGCTGTCACAACTCCCTTGCAATTCCTCTCCACGTCTGTCATAGAGACGTTTTGGTAAACAGTTCTCAAAGAGAATTTTTAGGTCTGGAGTTGGGAACACAGTGCTGCAACAACTGCAATACTCTAATGCTATTTTGATAGGAGCAATGTGATAAAGGAATCAGTAAGTTACAACCAAGAGCGTAAACCAATTTAATGCACAACACTGGACATTGGGTGCAAGGTCTGGCCTCCTTCACGCTTCAGTTTTGCTCTGTTGCTACAAGTGTGTGCTACCAGGAATGACACTGGAGTAGTAGACAACCTAGCAAAGTCATATTTTTACTACAGAAATAACATTTAGCAAAGGATAATTTTCAAATTTTGATGGTAGCATCATCATTTTGATGGTAGTATCATTTCCAAGAAGGGCCAAATTTGACCTTGTGTGAAATTCAGAGAAGCAAAGATCATTAGAAATATAATCCTGCAACAAGGCAGAGAGATTTCTAATGAAGCATTTTGCTTCTTAAAAAGGCTTGTACCAGCTACCACAAAGATAGATGGGCAAAATCCTCTTAAAAAAACCATAAGATAGCTTGCCTAAAAAGTGAAGAGGTGATGCCCCTAATTATCTATAGGAGCCTTATATTCTTAAGTGTGAATGAGTCTACTTGTTATTCTTAGAGCATCTCTGACATCATTGCGAATGTTCTCAACACCTGCAAAATAGCCAGTCCTAATATGTTATTGATTCAATAATTTCTTGTTCCACTAGTTACCTCCCTAACAGTCAAGTCATCTGATTAGCTCTAAATAGTTGGCCTTACAATTTAACACCAATTTTTCTGATTGCATAGAAGAGAGAGTAAGTTTAAGTCTCTGGCCCCATTCTCTGAGCCAGCATTTTATAAGATGCTCTTTCATCCCTTCTGATCATTCTCCAGCTGAAATGTCTTATTTTCCACTTACTTTTCAAGCACATTTTCATAGGGATGTTTTTGCAGGCAGCCAGACAATTCAGTCCATTGGTCCAAAATGAAGGATGATTTGTTGTCTATGTTTTAAATCTTCAAAAAACATCTCTTGGATCAGATGGCTGGATTCACAGCACGCCATGTGGGGACGTACCTTGATCATGCTCACACTCTTACACATAGCCACCACTTCAGCTAGTCCATGCAAAATCAGGAAAGTGGTGGGGCAGTTGCAAGGAAGACTATGAAAAGAGCAGGTGAAGAGAGGGGAAAGCAAAAGAAGTAGAGAAAATAACTAATAAAGACAGTCTAAGGAGTAAACTTCTCACTGCATTGCTCCCCAAAACCTGCAGAGCTATTGAACCAAAGGACATGTTGCCTGCTTGTCTCCCTACCATACAAAATTGCCACCGAAGCAGAGCAGGGCTTCTCTTCGACTTTGGGCAGTGATTGCTCAGAAATATACGTGCCTTTGCTCTCCAGGCTGCTCTGTGCAGACAATCTTCATGCAGTTTTGATTTAAATCAATTTTAGCTGTGGGCAGTCATTGACTTACATATCTACAGATAGATGAAAATTCCCTCGTAAAGTTGACAGCCACTCTGCAAGCTTTTAATATGAGCCTTTCCCTGGAGCTGTTTAGATTGAACTGATTCTGCCATTGGGCTGTGGGATGGACTACGTGACCTACCAGCTCTGAGAGGTCACATGTCAGCTCTGCTGAAATCGGCATCAAGCAAAAGCAGGAGCTCATCCACAGAGCTCAGCTCCTTCCCTTCCTCTCAGCCCAGCCAGGCCTTTGTAGAGGCATCACTTCCATCATGTCTCGGGAGACTCTAGCCTTCCCACTTCCATAAAGAAAGTTGAGGGCTTCATGAAGAGGAAAATTATTCCTTCCTCCATAATCAAGAACACTGATGTTGAACATTTCATGCCACCACTTCCTCAGAATCTCTGTCACCCTTTCAAATTCACTCACAAAATCCTCGTGTTGTATTTTTTATGCAGGATCTCCCAAATCCAGCTATTTTTTTTCCCTAAGTTTTGAGAAAAAGAAACATAGGATGTTTTCTCCTCAATAACTGAGGGCAAATAAAAAATAAAAATATAAAACATAAAATAAAAATAAAAAAGTAAAATAAAAAATAATAAAAATACTTGACAAGGACTAGGAACATCAAAGGGATCTTGTTAAGCACAGCATAGGGATGGAATTGGAGTGGAAAACTTCCCACTTTATCATAGCGTTGGGATCCTTCAGAGAGATTCTGCTCTTCATCCTTCAGTCAATCAGTAGTTTGAACCACCAAAGCAAGAGAGCCTCCTTCATCAAGGGGAAGTATTAACAAGTCCTCTATCAAGGGCGCTCTTTTAATCTTGGGATCACACCCTCTCCTTTCAGCTCCATGGGGATGAAGGTCCTTGCTGGCGTGGTGCAGTGATGAAGACCAGCAACAGATAGTTGCACGGCAGCATGAGCTCCCATTGCTGTTGGGTCAACTCACAAGCAGAGGAACTTCCTTAAAATGGCATGTTTTTACTTCAAAGCAGACTCTGTACTCCCTGAGCAACTACAATCCTTGAAGCTACTACAACCATTCACTTGTTTCTCATTCTAAGCCTGGACAAGGTGGAAATAGATCCCTGAACCCAAATGCAGACTAAACATGTAACTGTAATATCAATAAATCATCATGATTATAGGCCATCCATTGGATTCTCCTCTTTTCATAAACTCCTATAACCCAGCAAATCCTGCTGGCCCAGCTTCTGATCTACGTGGGCTCAAGGGCAGGATCAGGTCCATCATCTTTTTTAGGTCCTTTCCTCAGCAGCACAGATCATCACGAACTACCCTGGGGGACACAGGAGGAATATCTGCTCTGAAAGGAATTTAAATCTAAAATTACTTCCCTTTCAAACATGACAGAGCTGATAGCTGTTATTTTGGGAGATGTTCCAAGAGCCATCCTTTTGCAGGAGCATTTGTAAGAGATGGATATTTGAAAGGGATAAAGCTATTTTCTCACGTGCAGCTCAGCTTGGTTAGCATGACAGTGTATTGTAAAACCACAGGAAGCAAAAGCCAGGAGACAAACACAGCTATGTTATGTTAATGCTCTTAAAAAAAAAAATCACATGCACAATCCTACAATTTTGCTCCTTGCATTCTTAGGATAAATCTCTACACAGACAGCAGATAACCTATTTTGATGGGGGCAGACAGCATGCTAGTTACTGTTTGATTAGTCATACATTAAACTGCTATTAAAAGGTAGGGGAAGAAGAGAGAAATCAAAATCTCATCAACTAATTGAATAGATTTATTCAAGGAGAAGGAAAGAGCCTTGATCTGAACAAGATGCAGGGATGTGGAAGCTCATTCTTAACCCGGCTGAGCACTCAGCTTAAGAAAGCTATTCTGAATACTTGTTTATTGATTCTTAAACAATACACTGAAATTTTAATGATCTTGTCAGCAAAACACTTTCCATCTCAGATGTCATTGACATAACTACTGAGCTAAGAGATTCTTGCAAAAGAGTAAGGCTGAAATACCCTGTTTACACAGAGAACAGGCGAGCTGCTAACGCTGCCCATCTCCCACTGCTCATCCATGCTAGATCAGCTGTATAGCTGCTCTAAATTTTTCCATTTTTCTACTACTTTTTAACCATTTTACCACACTGTTAACCATTTTACCATTTTTAACCATTTAACTATACTTTTTAACCATCTACTACTACTTTTTAACCATTTTTCTACTATTAGTTTGAAGGTTTTCAGTACTAATAAACAACTTAAGCTTCAATAATATACAAGGTGAGCAAACAAAACACCACATCTTGGACATCCGCCTTCTGCAAAGAGCACATAGTTTCCCTTAAGTCCCCTTGAAAATATTGTTGTGTTTTGTAATTAAAACAGTCTCCCTGCAAAGAGCTGGATTCGTCCCCCTGCTTTGCCTTGGTTTTATACAGCCATGACTCAAATCAATGGAAATCAATAGAATCATTGGAACAGAAAAATAGAGCTAGAGGATTTTGAGAAAAGCCTTTTCAGTAAAGATCAAGCACTCTGACCTCAGACACCTGGCATGGAAAGAGAAGTAGATTCCAGGCCCAGGGTGGTCCAGCATTAGATGTGGGAGACATCATCACCTTTCTGAAATTCACTGACTTACACTGCTGTCACATTACTTTAAACATAACAAGCAGAAAATTCAGATTATCTTACCCAAGCAGCCCTGCTGACTCGAGCAGAGCATGAACTGCCCTATGTTTCAACAGTGAAATCTGTATTTCCAGCCTTGGAAAATATTTCTATTGATTCATTTGGCTCATGCGCTGGGTTAGTTTCAGTGTATGGTTGGTTAGTTTGCATTTGGAAAGCCACAGATGCACAGTGCCCTGGGAAAGGAGATTTTAGCTGTTTCACCAAAAAACAGCATCTCCTGGGTATTCTCTCTGGCCATAGTCCTGGGTCCTTGAGGAACAGAGGCCCTTTGCACACAAAACCCCTTGCATTGCTACATGAGTGAATAGGGATATATAAAAGCACATGCTGTCAAGCATCATGATGTGAAGACCAAGTCAGACCCTCTTTCATCATTGGAATTTCTGCGCCCATTGAGACTTATGTTCTTCAATCTTTTGACCTGAACCTGGTAAAAATCGCCACATAGGATGTATTGCTCTGGTTGTCTTTTTAAGGTATTTTGGGGCTCTTGGAGATAAAGTTATCCAACTTCAAATTTGCAAGGAAAAAGCAGTCAAACAATAAATGTCTGTGAAATTCTTTAAAATGTCCTCCAATCTGCATGCTAAGATGCATGCAGGACAGAGGGAGTCAAAGAGTCTCTTATAGGGAACTCTTGATCTGGATGAAATCAAAGAAGCCGTCTTCCTTTGCACATCCATCTGACTCTTTCATCCTACAGGAAAGGGATCCTTCCTGTTACTAGAATTCCAACTATTTCCCATTTTCCAGTCTGCAATCACTGCAACTCAACCTGAACTCTTTGCCAGACCCTTAACATTATGTCCAAGGAGAATAGCCCAAAATAACTGAATCTTTGTACTCGGTACAGCAATAAATACCCTTAGAGGCTACCTTTGCATTTGTAACCAGTTTTAAAAGAAAATCATAGCAAGGTACAATGAAGACCTCCCTCTTCACAGGCAAATGAACGAAATCATGCAAGAATCCCAAAAGCCCTGGAAAACTTGGAAAAGTCTCAGTTGTTAATGCTTTGTCCTTGTAAGACCAATATCCAAAACCCACAGGCAACTTTGCTGGCTTGGCAGCCCCAACCTCACGCGCCAGATGGAAGCTCCACCATCTACCTCATCGAACCCAAGTTTGCTGCTGTGTCGATACACATACAAAATGTGCTTTTTGAGCTGAGTTTTCTGCTCCATGGAAACTGCTTCTCTGTGGCAGTGTGTTACTGTCAGCATTTGAAAGAAGCAAGGGCTCTGATGGTCTGGTGCCAACGCAAGCAGACAGCCTAGCGGCATGCTAAGCTGACTCAGAGCTGAGAAATCTCTGAGGAAAAAATGGATGTGGAGCTGTGATTATGTTTGTTTGCTCTTTACAGGGCTGCAAGGAACTTGCAAAGGTCCTTGACAATCCTAGCTGATACTAGGAGACATTAGGTTTGTTTTCACATCCTCTCACAGTTCCTGACTCCTGCAAAACAGCCTGTCTAAAAATAAGTTGGGGTCACACTGTGCACAGTATTTGTATACTACATGTTACATCCTTGTGTGGCTCATGAGCCAGCTTGTAACAACTCAAACAGATTTCCTTTGGCTGTCCTTACTTGGTTTGGTACAGAAAAAGAGTGAAATGCTCGTGTACCCAGCTGTATAACAGCAAAACCCAGAGCTTTCTCCAGCTGCTTGATAAGGCTCGATAATCCTACAAGAGCCATGCTTTGGTGGCAGGGTGGCTGCTTCCCAGACCAACAAGATCACCTGTATGATCTCTTTTTGGGTAAAAGAGACTAAGGAACTAACCAATGCAAACCTCACGTGACAGAGGCATGGCCAATTGCTTAAAGGTCTGCTGGAAGCACATACATGAAAACTGGTCACAGTCCTTCACGTCCCAGAACTGGTAGAACAAAAATATCTATTATAGAACTGAGACCCCTCTCAGCTAAGAAAAAAAAAGAAATCTAAAGATGAAATTAAAAGACCTTCAAATTTACCTTGAGAAGAAATGAGGCACGAGCTTTATATCAATTAGAAGAGGAGAGACAACCTTCACACCTCATGTAGGCTAAAAAAAAAAAAAAAAGATTTAGTTAGTTCACTTTCCCACAGATCAAGACAAAGATATTTCCTGCAATGCCACCCTGAACAAGATGTTAATATTATCTCTTATTGATATCTTGCATATTCATGATCATAACCTGTCTTTTCCTTAATCCCCATGTCCTTTCAAAGCTGAACACACCCAGATCGCAGCCAAACAACCCAGGACCCTTACACTTCATTACTCTCAAGCTGTAGACCACAGTTGCCCTTGTTCAGTCATTCACTGTCTAGTTTAATAAACTACTTTATCTTTTTGATTGCTTTATTTTTCCTAGCTTTGACTCCTTCAATATATGAGGCGCTGGGCTGGTAAAAATGTCGAATATCAGCCCTCACATGGAAAAAAATTGTTCATCATATGGAGATGGTGGAAGCCTATATGAAGCTGCAGAAGGTCACCCCTTTCCTCCGAGACCAGACATCCCCATAAGACACAAAGGCTCAAACCCATGTGTGGGGGTATGACAATGGGCACAGGCAGCTTTGGGGGCTCCAGAGATCTTCAACAACTCATTGCATAGCTCTGGTCTGCTGCCTCCCATGCAGCTGCCATCTCTTTCCAGAACTTGGCTGTCTCCAACATCAAGCAGTGCAAAAGGGTTCCTGGATCATGCAGTGGCAAAGGATTGCACAAGGAGCTTGGGAGATGTGGACAGATTCACTGCACTTAGAAGGACAACTAGACACAACTCAATATCTGGCTTGGGAGAGATCCTCCAACAACATTGCCAACAAGGACTGAGTAAAACAACTGAGACAGTAAGCGAACAAGAGACGTGTGAGGACAAGCAGGTTAAGAGAGTTGCCAGAAGGAGGGCCAAGAATCACTGCAATCAATAGCCATGTGGATGGAGCACCATGAGGAAACCAAGGTAGCAGAGTCAGCCCCAAGGATGAAATGTGTTGGCTGTGCTAAGTGGCTCTATTGCACACGACATGACCCATCCTCAAGCTGGAAAGAGAATGGCCAGCTTAGTGTTGCTGGGGTTTTGTGCTTGGATCTACAGAAAGGAGAAGTTGAGTTATGGGTGATGGAGAAAAAGAGGTTAAACTGCAGAGCAAGGGGTAGCTGCTCAAACTAAGCAAACAAGGCTTCACCCAAGGAATCAGACTAAGGATGTTCTGTGCAGTCTGCTTGAATGTCCAAAATGTGTCACAGCATCTCTTGGGCCTCTTTTGCTTTGGCTTCACCTTCACTAGACCTCAATATCTCGCCAAGCAGTGAAGTCTCAGCTTCCCTCCTTCCAAGAAAGATGGTAAGCAGGGATGTCTACCAGACACCGCTTCTCCCATCACATTCAAGCGAGTGTTTTCATTTGGAGTAGGTCACACAGACCTTTGCATCCCTCTTCTCCTCTCCATGCTTCAACAAGCAAGGAAGCAGCTAGCACTGTTGACATTTGAAGTGTCATCACTGGCATCTGAGTTAATATGCGGAGCTGAAAGGGGCTATTTATTCTCACAGCCAGTGCTTCAGGCTCTTGGCATACTCAAGCATGTATAATTGCATTGGCTACCTTCGGGTCATGTTTTCAAGGGTTTCTTTACAATTACATCAGCTAGAAAGACCTTATTTAAAACAAACAAACAGAAACACGGGAATATATCTGAGAAGCCCAGAAGCTGACTCTGCTCCTTCTTTGCATATTTCCCTTTACAAGCCTTTAAAGAAAGACAGTTTTCACTAAAGCTCAAGTAGCAGAACCGCTTATTTTCCAGAACCAAAGGCTGTTAATAGAGTCTCCAGGTCATTCATGTGCAGTATGCCTGGCAACTAACGTCAATATATGTAGCTGAGGAGTCACTGCCAAGACCTATCTGGATTCCCAGTACATGAATTGCCTTCTGCCCTTGATCTCCTGTAATCGTCTGCTGCTATCAAGGCTGGCTGAATATTTCACTCTGGCTTATGACTGTTGGCCTACAAAACATTAGCTTGATGCCAGAACTATTTGAGTGGGTGGCTGGTGGTTTTATTTGCACCTGACCTTCTTCTTTTCCCCTAATGAGGCAACATTTTTAATTGTACAATATTCATCTTTTTGAATGGATGAAGATCCTGCCGCCAGTCTAAAGAACTCAACACCTTCAAATCAGACCAGAAATCTTGGGCATCAAATCTAGACCTGACTCTGGATATCCATATTAATGTCAAAGCAAAGCACCACCACTAGTTTCAGAAGACAAAACTGAATTTTTTACCCTTAAAGTGCTTCATTATTGTATCAGGGACTAAATGGTACAGAGAGGGCATCTCTTAACTTTATTTTACAAGAAATGGAAAACTAAGGTGGCTAATGTAAAAGCACAACACCTAAAACATACAGGCAAGCTTTATGATGTGCCTTTCAGCTGGTTTTAAAATCGATAGATTACACATATTCCTGTCAATGCATAGTTTCTTATTTTTAACAAAGTTAATTATGAAGAATAAATTGACTTTTTATGAATTGAGGCATAAAATGATATTGCTTTTAGCTTTATTATATTCATCAAATTTTAAAATATGCAACATATAAAACTGTGGCAAATAGATTTGGTCTAGAAGCAGATACCATTTTCCAAGGAGAGACTTATAAAATACTTCCTTTCTACCACAGGCTTTGCAGAGACTCCCACACGATGCTACAAAGCTCCACTTTTGCTCTCCTTTGTGCAGAGGGCTGGGCAAGGTTTTAAATAAGCATGGTGTTTCTTTCAGAGATACTGAAGCTCCTTAGCAAGTCCTCTGTCCTTCGGTTCTAAGCTCAAGTAACACTTGAGATGCAGATGGTTGGCCTATTGATTCCTGCAAGCTCAATCAACATCTGCAGCAGACCTCCCTGTGTCAGGTTATTAAAAAAAAAATTAAAAAATACTCCTTAATCATGATTTTCTACAGAAAAAAAACATTTGCGTGATCACACTGCACATACAAGTGTATCATTCATCCCTGAGCCTCAAAGCAGAAAATGATCATCCACCTCCTTTCCACTGCCTCTACTGCTGGATGGATACAACTTACCTTGGCCTTTGGGTACTCTTTTTACTGAATTTATGACCAAGAGTTGCAAATTAGCAGAAAATTTGTGGCAAAACAAGAATTTCCCTTGAAATTCCAGAGCATGACCTATCCATAGATGGGTTCTCACTGCATGTCCATGGTTGGTGAGGCAATAGCTGGACAGTGAGGAAAAGCAAATGTGGCCATACAGGTCTCAACCCAAGGAAGGGGCAAGGGCACCTCCTTATCTCCTCTTTGGAGATAAAACTTAAGGGACACAAGCTCATGGACTGCAAGGGTGAGCTGGCCCCTCGTGTTTGCATATTAGCACCGTAAAAAGATATCCACATCATGCATTTGTGGGTTTATTTGCAGCATTAATACCAGTGCCTGACAGCATTATTCGTACTGTTTATTTGACTATAAAATAGCTTTATAGTGATACAATTAGTAATGCTGAGCTTAGATAGTATAAACGGTAGTACTGATTGTACCACTATAAAGTTAAGTTTATAGTGGCACAAATGAGCAATATTTGTGTCACTGTGTTTTACGACATCAGGTAGTCCCAGGCCTAAGAGCATAACACAGGGGTCCTGCACACTTTAATCTCACCGCTAAGATACAATGAAAAAAGACCATCCTAATTCAATCTTACCATGCTCAGCCCTACATTAATTTTCATTCACCTTAAGTTGTAGAGGCCTAATTTATCCTCAGTTATAAATAATTGCACTTTCCTGCGGTGTTCTCAGCAACTTTCCCACCTGCAGGCCAACAGGATGGAGCTGGGAGATGGCAAAAATTGGGACAAAAAAAATCTCTGCTTGGACTCTGTCCCCTTCCTTTCCTATTTCAGACACTGCCTTTCATCCCAAAGGGGAAGATGACGAGTGAAAGGCTGATCAGCTGCAGCACAAGTTTCAATTCATTTCACGGTTGTGCCTCATTCACTTCATAGCTGACACATAAATGACTTTGAAGGACTGTTTTCCTCCCATTCCCACAACAGCACTTCCTAGTAGAAGATGGGGGGGAAAAAAAAAGAAATAAAAAAAAATAAAAGAGACCGCTGTTATTACATTATGTTCTTTGAAAAATAACTCTGGGACTACCCATTACTGGAGTGGATCTGTCCTGAGTTAAGGTTTTATGTACCCTGGTTAACTACGCAGTATAGATGTCTTCTTCTGGGGCATTTGTATGAATTGCATTACTGCTTGTAATACATCCTGATCCGCAGGATGCATGACATCAATTCCTGCTCTCTTCCTTCACTGGAAAACTCCTTCTCTAGGACTTGCAGCTCCGCACCTGCCTCTATGTGATATCACTGCTGCTGGACTTTCCACTTTGGCTAGCATGCAAATGCTGTTTAAGACGGCAGGAGGAATTCCAGGTCCCCAGGGACCCATATTTTCAAGCACTTCCTTGCAAGAAGGACCCCTGCACTAAGCAGACAGCCTAAAGATCACTACAGCCCAAAAGCTACTCTTTGGTCCTAGGAGGAGTCCAAGCCTAGGAATAACCCATGACATTTTATTTTACCCTTTTAATTGCAACGCAAGGCCAGCAAAGCATCAATACTTTTATCTTTAAAATGGCAATACTGTAGTGACTTGATGGCAAGCATGCAAGCGCAAACCCTAAGAAGCCCTGGGGGAATCTGCTCATCCATCTATAAGCTTGGAGATGTAGTTTACTTAAATAGCATTGGTGTTCTGTGTGCCCAGCACGCTGCACCATGTTTAATTGCACTCAGCGAGCTCTCCCACTCCTCTGCCTCAGGGCTGTGTTGACAAGGACACGTACACACAGTTCCTTCCCACAGGGAAGGTGGGAGCAGATATGGCATCACGGCATAACACTTTTGCTCTTTTCTCTGCAGAGAGAATTCCCAGATGGGGGCTAGCACCACGCACTCAACAGGCCCAACAAAACCTGAAAACAATTGCCTAAACCAGCTCATCCATGGTGCAACCTGCACACATATGTGGCATCTTGTGAGCACCCAGGTTCTCTATCCTGGCCCATGACCATTAACCCCAGCACGTGGCATGAGGACCAAAGAAAGGGACTTCTCCGTGGTGACCACAAGGAAGGAGAGGAGGAGGGACATCATCATTAAAACTTTCAGTTCTCTCCTTCATGCTGTTTTTGGGAAGCAAGGAACCAAGAATCTCCTGACGTTACCACGTATCTGCGCTAGCACGTAGCTCACAAAACCTGGGGCAAGTACTTACTGCATCTCATCACCAGGAAAAAAAAATGATAAATTCACAGAATATTTAAGGTTGGAAGGGACCTCTACAGATCATCTAGTCCAACCTTCCTGCTCAAGCAGGCACACCTACAGCATGTGGCACAGGGTGGCATCCAGGCGGGTTTTGAAGACCTCCAGAGTAGGAGACTTTACAACCTCCCTGGGCAGCCTGTTCCACTGCTCTGTCACCCTAACAGTAAAGAANGTCACCCTAACAGTAAAGAAGTTGCTCCTCACCTGGAGACGGAACTTCTTATGCTTCAGCTTGTGGCCATTACCCCTCGTCCTATCGCTGGCCACCAGTGAGAACAGCTTGTCCCCTTCCTCCCTGCATTCTCCCTTCCTGAACTTATACATATTAATCATCTCCCCTCTGAGCCGTCTCTTCTCCAGAGAAAACAGGCCCAGCTCACTCAGCCTCTCTTCATACGAGAGATGTTCCATTCCCTGAAGAGATGTTCCATTCCCTGTTCCATAAAGCCTGAAGAAAAAGCAACTTTCTGAGATACATTATCTCCAAAAAATGGCACCCTAGCTTGAGGAGAAACTGCTTAGCTACAACAGAAAATCAAGATAATCCTAGTTTAAGCAGAAAAAAAAGCCCAAGTCACAGACCTTATCTAAATTAGCCTTTGGAAACACGTGTCACATCATGTAAACAAACTTTAAATAACCTTTTTGATAATCCCTTTTTAGATCTGCAACATTTCTTGGCATTCTTCTTCTGTGGAAGGCAGCAAGATCTAGACATTGACAGCACCTCTCTCCGAGAACCCCATCTGCTCCATGAAAACAAATCTCTCCTCAGTTGTTGATAAAGTTGCCTGTCGAGATATAATTCCAGCAGCTCCACTGTTAAGAGCACACTGGTCACTTGCTCACTGTTTTCGTGGTGCCCTCTAATTTTATTCTTCTTTTTATGAGAGCTATTAAAAGCTTTGAGGCATTTTCTGGCTTCCTGGAGGGTAATGAATTATCTGTGCTTCCAAACTAATCAAGGATAATAGGCTTTTTCCAACACTTGGGTAGGCCGTGCAGGGGGAACTAGGGAAATCCAGGCAGTTACCGCCACACTAACATGCACTTAACTGATAATGGCTGCCCAGGTTTGCAAAGCTTCTTGCCATATTTTCATTACCTCCATATACTTCTGCTACTGAAATAATAGCGAGAATTAATTGCCTCTAATTGAGTTCGGTGGTGTTAAATCAAATTAGCGCCCGCAGCGTAATATAAACAATGTCAACAACATTGACTCCATTACAGGAGCTGAATAAACTCTAAATACAAGAGCTCAAAATTTCATCCTTTAGGGATCTCTACTACATTAATTCTAACCATTAAGGAAGAATGAGCCTTTTTAAGAAACATCCTTTGGGTTCCCACCTTCTCCCATGCATTAAATGAGCTCAACCCAATCAACCCCAAATTCGGAACATTCAAGGAAGGTCAAAAGAACCAGTTTGCAAAATCCATGCTGCAGAAGGCCATTAACAACACACATGATGCCCAAAAGCTTCCACCTCTCTTCTCTCATTTTAAGGTATGTTAAAACCATTTTAAGATGTGTTAAATCCATTCAATCCATTCCATTGCCATGTGATGACATCTGTCAAAATGGAAAGCCCTAATAAATCAGTTCCTCCTATGGCCTCTTATCACAGCAGCTCAACAGAGTTCCCACCAGCTCCTGCAGATCACCTAGCAATTCTTCAATTGCAGACACCATTCCTAAATGGAAGTCATGGCATTTGATAGCAGTCCACTATCACTATTATCACTTGGAGTAATACCTACTGTTTGTAACTGAGAAAGAAATATGAATTTTCCTAGTAAGGCATAGATAGATTCTGACTTTCTACACTATTTCCAAGCAGACAATGTTGCATTATCCTCCATAATTTTGCCATCTATTACATGACAAGAATGAGCCTCTACCATGACATGCTGAGGGGCTGTTGCAGTTATTTAGGTAGCTGTTTAGTAGGATATCCTGCAGCAAACTACTAGCTTAGGATGAAAGCAATGTAGAAGCTTGGCTTTATTTTTTTAAGTGGAAGAAGCAAAAGTGAAGAGCTAATTATACAAAAGTATACTTTTTTTCTAAAAAGGGTTTTTTTTTTTTTTTCCTTCTATCCTGAGCTGAAACAATTATCTAGAGCATTGGTGATGAACAGCTTGGCAAGATCTGTTCCATTACATATGGGGAAACAGCAAACACTTGCCTTTATCCCAGGGCAATTCCACTAAATCTGCTAAATGTTATTTCTGTCCTGAGGAAATCCTGCAGGCATTCAAAAAAGCTAAATACTGAAAAATATCCACTGCACTCTTTTGCAAAATTTTCTTTGCTGGTATTGAGCAAACAAAAATTAAGCAATATTAAGGGCTTACTCCTCACCAAATACAGTACTTCAAAGTATGAAAGAGAGGACACAAAGACTGTTCATTATGCAGACAGGTCACCTCCATTCTAGTTCTGAATTTCAATGTAATTAAACCATAGGAAAAAAGAACTGGGCAGGCTAGCTGGATGTCTCCTAATCCATTCTTTTTCCCAAGACTATCTCTATCACTACTGAAGGACATTTTTTCTAACACTGTTTTTAAAAACCCTCAATAATGGGAATCAGAAGGCATCACAAGCTGAACAATCAATTCATTTCAGTGTTGAAAATATTTTCCTAATGTCTACCCTCTTCCTCTCTAGTGTAGTGATGTGAACCTACTTGTCCTCTTCATCCTCTTCAAAATGAAGAAAGAAAAAGATGCAGTCCATCTGCTCTTATAAGTTGTCTTTTAGAGTTGAAGATGAATATACCTGTTTGTTTTTTATTCTCATGTATATCAGATAACTGCAGTTCTTCCAGTCTTTCCTCTTAGGATAAATTTTCTAGACCACTATTCATTCTCACTTTTCTCTCACCAAATATTTCAAATGTTTCTACTAGTGTGGTGACCATAAATAGACACAGCCCTGGTGCTAACATGTCAACAAGGATAAGGCAGGTGTTTCTGGCCCAAATCTTCTATTTCTAACCCTCAGAATATTATTTGCCATTTCCCTCACAGCCTCCAAAAGCAAGCCAGTGTCGACTTATTGTTGACTTGACATTGTTGACTTGAGCTTATCTTTTCCCTGAACTATTGCTCTCCATCTCCTGTGTTTTGCTGTAGGAAATGTTTTCAGTGAAAGCTACAGAGCAGACTGAGGGCAACTATAATAATAATGATAATAACAATAATCTGCTATCCAGCAAACAAATCTAACCAAGGTTGGTTCTCTAATATTAAACTACATAAATGTATCCTGCTAATTAACATTCAAATGAAGACTGACAAAATCCACACCTGAAACTGGTGTGGAAGAGTTATTTTATGAAAAAAGAAGACAAAGACAATGATTTTGTGTACTTGTTTTGTCAGTGTTCTAGGTATTGGAATGAATGTTCAAAAGAGACTGTGAGGGACAGACCTGTAGTGCAAGTACATGGATCAGACCATCAAATAAATGTCACCTCCATCCTATTGAGCCTGAAGAAGGGCCACATGGGATATCTGTAAGAGGCCTAAATTTTGGACCTTAGAGACCACTTGGTCTTCCTGAGTGAAGCTGCCCAGTGCCTCAAGTCACCCCAAACTGCCTGCCATGGCAAAGTTATTCAATAATTCTTAGAACAAATAAAAATAATCAGCCAAACACAAAAATCTCCTCTCTCGAGAGATCTGCTATTTGGTTGTCCTTAGTTGCATTTTAGCAATTTAGCATTTTTGTTGTGTTAACTCCAATCTTGCAGATCACTTGCAGGTCATGCCAGACTTGCAGATACTGTCTTTCTAGAGTTTTTTTTTTTTTTTTTTTTTTTTTTTTTTTAAAGTTAAAGCTGCATTCGAATCTGAAATGAAATTAGATACAAGACTTGTGCATTCTCCCATGCTTGAAATAACTCCTAGAAACCCAATAGTTTGGCAGTGTTGGGAGCACAGAAAGACATTTACCCTTGATTTCCCTGCAGTGAGCTAAGGTGTTTTTCTATGTGTGCAAAATATTGACATCTTAAAATATTTATGTGTTAAGTAGGCAAAGATGTTTCACATTGAGCTGCTTGGAAATGTCCTGAAGAATACCTTTAAATATTAATGTTTCCCAGTGCAACCCTTAGACAGCCTGTTCACAGTGATGAGACATTTCAGCTTGTTATAACTTTACTATAATTTCAGCCCTCCATTTTTATTTCTCCCTACAAATTTGGGGCATAGAAGTAATGGCATTCTGCCAGGGGAAAGAAAATTCATTTGCTTCAAATACCTTTTTCTTTTTTAAACAAACACAAACAATTCAAAGCTACCAAGTATCTTTTAAGCAATTTGCTCTTCGACTTGTAATTAGACATTGCACACACTTCATAGCCAAGGGAACAATGACCAGACAAAACTGAACATCAGAGTAATACTTTGATCTGATGCTGTCAGATAACACCACTGTCTAATGGAAAGGCATAAACACTCTTCATCATGCTGATTTGATGTGTCCAAGGATGAATTTTTCAAGAAGTCCTTCAGTAATTTCAGAAAATAAGTCACTTTTTGAAAAGAGGGGGGGGAAAAAAAAAGAATGTGACATTTAGATATTTGTGTCTAAAAGCAGTGAAACTTCAGATTCTACGACTTCCAGGAAATGCTAAAAATGTCACCATCCCTTTAGAAAAAGTTCTCATTTTGAAAGCTGAATTTGAAGTCCTAGAATTAGGGATGAGATCAACACTTTGGTTAAACTTGGCTGCAGGCACATGAGTCTGTCACAGTGATGTTCCAGACTACTAATGCTAGCCCCCTTAAAGAATATATTGCATTGAATACATTGATTAGACCATACCTGAAATCGCTTGCTACGACCTTCACTTTTCACATCAACACTTAAGCAAACATTGCTAAGGTGCTAATCTGACTGCACAGGTATTTTATTTTAATCGGTATCCCTGTAAACAGAACATGTTTCTCTTGCTCCTTTGTGCCGCAAATTGTAAGGAGGTGGGATAGAAACGACTGTTGATTTGCTTCTCACTCCAAAAGAGATAGATCATTTTCATGTCATGCAAGTCTATGCCAATGAATAACTAACACCTCTTCTTTCTCTCCAGGCCTAAGTAAAAGATGCCTCTTCCAGTGCCTCCTTATCAAAAGATGCCTCTTCCACATGCCTCTTTATCAAGCTTTACAGACAGCTGTGCACCTCAAGTGCAGCTATCTCTGAGATGTGCCAGGCGATACACTACCCAAGAGCAGTGGGCTGTCAGGCTTTTTGTGCCAAGTTAAACATAAATAATCACAGAAAAAAATGTCTTATAGCATAAAAGGAACTCACACATAAAAAAAGAGAGTTTGCATTCAATCAGTGTGACAACCACTTTAAATATCTATAACCTGTCGAAGACATGGGAAACATTCAGCTGATGACTGTTGTGGGAATCAGCGCTAGATGTCACAAAAGTAGGGAGCAGCTTTGATTTTGTGAACAAATCTCTTCTTTCAACTTCCTAAAAGCCCTCATACTTCCAGAACGTCCATCTGGACGTCCAGAACCAGAATATCACCCAGGATATCTTAAAAATACAAGACCTGAAGACAAAATAGACAATCATAAGGCCAAACCACCTCCAGTCATAAGTTGGAAAGATCTGCAAATTTCAAATTTCCCAACTCCACCAACTAGATGAGTATCCCACTGTAAAAAGAAGCGACTTTCATAGCTTATGAAAATCACTTCTTCCTGTGATTTAGCTGAGAAGAACCTAACAGCCGAGAACTTGATCAATGAATTCTGTTATCCATTGAGCTACAAAAGTCACAATAAAGGAATTACATCTGAATGCTGGACTTAAGAGCATCTTGACTGCAAAATAGCTCAGTTCACCAGTCCAAAAGGTTCACCATTTCTATGTGTATCCCAGCATGTCCCTCAAAGGCCTTCTGCAGAACATTTTCTAGGCAAGAAATTTAGCGTTACTGAAGTTGAATTGCATTTTAATCTCTTCTTGATTTTTTCTTCCCTTCTAGATGAGCCAAGGCAAACATAGATTGTAATAACTCAACCCTATATTGCTGTGATTGCTACTGATCTCCAGTGCCATCTCTGCCAAATGTGCTGCATAAAGAATGAGGAATCTATATGTTCTAGACAAAAAAAAATAGCTTTTTGAAAGTGAAAATGTCCAGGGAAAGAAAGAAAGAGGGAGGAAAAAAGGAAGGAAGGAAGGAAGGAAGGAAGGAAGGAAGGAAGGAAGGAAGGAAGGACGGAAGGACGGAAGGACGGGAGGAAAAAAAAAAAAAAAAAAAAAAAAGAGTAGCCAGATGATGCTTTTTAAAACACCAGCCCTTCATTAAACTAATTCAGGAAAAATAAAAGCCTAAGCCTTCAAGCTCAAATCAGATGTGTTGGTTTTAAATCAGCTCTGCTTTTTATAACCCATGGAAAATGGAACCATAAGTTACTCAGACAATGATTCATAATAATAGATAACTTTTTAAGCTGAAAGTGTTATTAAGTTAATCACCCTCCATTTATATTATAGCTGTATGTCAAAACCAAATCCTGTAGTTATCAAGGAAGAAGGTCTAAACTCATAACAGAGACTTCTCTTTGTTAATCAGTATTTCAGTCCTTAATGATGCAAAGATGCTTATTAGGTTTCTACAAAAGAAGCTGTTACATGAGGGGGAAACTATCATCAAGGCAAATCTGCATCACACAATTGCTTCTATAAAATATAAAGCTGTATGAAAGTCTTAAAGCCTTAGAATAGGGCAGCCCATACCCCTGAGTTCCTTTCCTGTTAGCCCTATGGATGTGGTGTCTCTGCAGTAAATACTGATTTCCCTCAACTAAAGAAGGGTGAGTTTCTGGGAAGGAATGAAAAATACAGACGGAGTCAGTAAAATAACTGGAGAATAAAGCTTCGCAGCATCATCATGTGCTAAATGCAAGGCTTCAAGCTGAGGACAACCCACAAGACAAATTCCCAGCCCTAGGCATTGATTGCTGCTCCACAGTCTAACACTGGCTGCTCCTCTGCTCACAGCCGGGTCTGGTCTTTGCTGGAGACCACACAGAGCAACACTTAGGACCAGTGACCGTGGAGAAACTGAGCATTGCAGCCGTGAGCTGTTTTGGTCAGGGAAAGCCCAGAAATTAATCGAGAGCTCCCAATTTGGACCTAATGCTATTGTTTCCAGTTACATAAATCCACTGGGGTCCCAGCAGGCCCACTTCATCCAGCAAGGATGGCCACAGTTGTAGACAGCCTGCAGACTATGCAAATACCAGGTCAACCCAGTTCTGCTGGCGGCCAGCTGCAAAAAGCAAACGTACAGACAATTAAACACGATAACCAGCCGGGCCTACAGCAATATCCAAGCACACTGCAGCACCAGCGGTGGATGGAAGGCAGGCGATAAGGCAGGGAAGAGCAGGCAAGGAAGTGCAGTGGGTTGATAAGTAACTTCAGTGCTGGAGACCAGGTCAACAGCAGGAGACCATCAAGAGGAGATGGAAAGGGCCGAGGGGAACAACAGGCCGCCTGGTGTAGCTCAGAGCATTCGAGCAGGTGGTTTTGAACTAGGAAGGGAGCACTAGAATAATAATAATAATAATAATAATAATAATAATAAAAGCTCAGCTGGCATAAGCCTTCATCTGTCAGAAGCCTGTTGAGGGTAAATCCATCGCTAACAGGTTTCTGTCTAGAGCAGGTAGGGTGCCCCAGGATTAGAGGGGAGAAAGACAGTTCAAAGCAGGATGAAGACAATGGAATGCACTGATAAAAGACATCAGAAAAAAAACAATTAACACTTACTGCAAACCCCAGCACAGCTCAGCCAACTCACAGAGCACTACTGCCTCTATCCAGTTAAATTGGCTTGGCTCTAAGACAGCATTTTTGATGTATTCTTAATAAAAAGCCAAAATAAAACAAACAGAAATAGATGATAATAATAATAGAAAAGAGTAAGAAAGTAGGTGGGAAAGAGATAAGAGTATATAACGCTAACCCTCCTTAGAAATGCAAGGATGATACTCTCCTCACATCCCCACAGACAGCTGTGATTGCTCAGAATGAGCCTCTCTTTCACAGGAGAAAAGGAGATTACTCACAAGCTTGACTAGGATCACCTGCTGAATCATTGCTAAATAGGTCCTTCTGTGCTCACAAGTAAGGGCTGTTAAGAAATGATGAGCACTAGATGCTTGCTTAATTGGAAATTGTGGTGCAAAGCATTTAGATGTGGCAGGAATTCAAAACAGAAGCCAACGTTTTTGGAGAGAAAAACATTTTTTTGTCTATTTTGTGTAAACTACTTCCTCTTTCCCCTTACCTTTCTCCCACACATGTCAGGCTTTCCATCTCCTCCCTTCCTGCAGTTCCAGGTGCATTTTCACTGAATGCCTGTCTGTACAATCTGTGGTACAGCAGACTAGGCATTCCCACCAATATCCTGTGATTTTCCTGCCTTGAAAGATGATTTAATTGAACCATTTGCCTATTATTCTCTAGTCTAGGCATAATAAAGTCATCGTCCTTCTTTTTTTTAATCTTGCTGTAGCTACAACATTGAAGATTCAAGCGGTTGCTTTTTAGAGCTCCCTGGCAAAGCTCCCATTCAAATGCACTTTCATAAAGTGACTCAGTTTTCCTTTCCAAGGGACCCTCAGCAACATTGGAGAATTTGGGAACTTCCTACCAGAACCTCTCCTGTGTCAGGAAAAGGAAAAATGAAAGCAGGATTTCAAGGGTTGGTTACTCTAACTTGAGGTGTATAAGCCATGCTACAATCTTTGCCCCTATGTATGCCAATGAACAACTTTGCATGCAGAAAATTAACTGGTGTAAATTAGCTTTTTGAGAAGAAAGTCAGGAGCTCTAAAACTCATATTTAGACTCCCTTGCCCTAGATGTAGGTAATGAAGAATGAGCACACATTTCTTAGATTCTGTAGCAAAACAGCCTTCTCATCAAAGTAGAGAATAAAGGAAGTCATCACTTGAAATCTAAGTGAATTCTTATTTTTATGGGCTTGGCAAAGATGTGAAAGACAACTGATTGAACAAACATAGTAGGAAATCCTTTCTTCAGGTCCAGTTGACTGTAGATATCTGAGGTTTGTTTACATTTCATCAGTCACACCAAGAGCATTTCAAGTGGAGAGATCTGGAAAATGGAACTCCTGCCCTCCTCAAGTCCAACCAAGAAAGTTTTAGAAAGTTTTTGTTTTCTCTTCAAAAATTTTCCATGACTTTTTTTGTTTTGTTGCTTTTGGAGGAGTGGAAGAAGGGGAAAAAGTGTCACACCTAATAAAGGGCTTTTTCTTTTGAGAACCTACACTAACCCATTAACAGTGCAAACCCAACTTTTCATGGATAAGTTGACAACAAAAAATGGGGGAAAGATTGTCCTGAAAGACTCAACAAAACCCACTTATGCTCCAGTTAAAAAGCATGTTTCCAGGCAATTTCCTTCTTGTGTAATGCCACTGACTGAAATGGAAAAGAACCTTCTGAGATGATGGAGGCTTTGCAAAATCATTTTGTAGGACAGGAATTAAGGTGACCGGCTGCAGAGAACTAGTGGACAAGAAATCTCATGATTCATGAATTACTTCTAAGGATTATCTTCAAAGTTTGAAAGGAAAGACAAAGCAAAGCCCAGTTCTTTGGATCTCACATTTGTTTGAATACTTTTATATAAGGAGTGCAATAACTATATATTAAGTAGTTTTACATAATTTGTAATTACTAAGCCTAAGGGAAAGATTTGCCAATAATGCATTTCAGCAAATATTATAGAAAAAAATGTATTATTCAAACAAAATAGAAAAAAAAATATTTCCAGGAGCATAAACAAGGAATTGTATAGACATGTTCAGATGTTCGCTTATATATTTCTGGTTGTTCACAAAAATAATCAGCACAATTGCATCTCATTCAGGCACGACGTTTTCTGCACATGGATCAATGTCCTTTTATTCACTAATACACATTTCCTTTATAATTTCTGCTCTCATTTGCAGAGCATAAACAGCTTCTAATGGTTTCTCTCTGCTCTACACTTGAACAATGGCTCTAGTAATCAAGTAGAAAATTTATGAGAAGCAAAAGCTTATTTATAATTATGCTTAGACCAAATAATTGTTATTTAAAATATGAGCAATGGGTGAACTGTTATTCTATAAATCTCTAATTCCTCACAGATGCTAATGAGAGCTTGTTATATCCACACCCCAGACTTACTTGCTTCCCCACATTAATTCTAAAACTAGCTTCTGTTTTGTAAATAGGTTTATTTGTCATCTAGAAAAGCCTCTCTTCCATTTCTGATCCCATTATGATCAACAGTATTGTCCACATGCTTAAATCAGCGCATATACTTAAGGATAGGCTGAAGTACTGCAGCTCTATCAGAACTCCTTGATTTTTAGCAGGGTTTTGGTGAGGACAACAGCCACTGTCAAAGACATTGGTCAAGATATATGGAGAAATTTCCCTACTTGGCCACTGCCTAAATAACTTGGCCACTGCCTAAAAGACTTGGCCACTGCATAAATAACAGGCAACACTGAGGTGATCATGATGTGTGCAGTCAGACAGGGAATTCTTGCAGAGGAGGACCTTGCACATGGGCAAAAGATTCAGTTCACAGACCCTGTGAAACCACAGATTTAGGGGTGTCTTTCAGAGGAGAAATGAGTTTAGTTGTTGGATTTACTCGCTCATACTATTTCCCCTTCTACTCAGCCTTTTGCCTTTCCCTGCTGTTTTCTCCCCTCTCCTAAGGACTACCCACAGAAGATAAATTCCAGATGCCAGTTTCTTTCCTGCAAGATCTGGGGACTGATTTATTTTCGCCAACGGACCCATGTGCCATTACTGTGAGATAGTGCTGCCGCGCTACCGTAGGTATCCAATGATATGCACCATGTACCTGGGGATGGAGCAAAGGCCGTGCTTTGAAATGCCTTTAAATTATCAGTCAATTCAGGGTCTGGGCTAATGGCTTTCTAAATAGGCTGTCTAAAAAAAAAAAAAAAAAAAAAAAAAGAGAGAGAGAGTGAAGGAGAGAGGGAAATACAAATCTGGAAGATTTGGAGAAACCATCAGTAACTGTCAGACTGCAATGGCCTCTGCATCCACAGCCCTGAGAACATTTTATGAGCACTAACTTGCACCACCATGCTACCAGGTAGCAACGGATTGTTTAGGTAGAGCTCCTCAGGCAAGTCTCGATGCTAGCAATTGCTGCCGGGTTCAAAATGCTTCAGGGCCCTTTTTGGGGAAATGACACAAAGAACAGCTCAAGGCCATTATAAGAAACATATCTGATTTTGTCTCAGTGAAATATGAAGCACCTCTCCCTCGAAGCTCCATGCAGGTACTTCTTGCCCTATTGCAAAGCCTCCCCAATGCACAGCACAGCAAGCGTATGTAAACGCAAGAAACTAGGTATCAATTTTAACTCATTGTCTTCTCTTTTTCTTCATTACTGACCAGCACAAAGGGAGAGAGCACACCTGCAGTAAGTTTGCTGATGACAAAACACTTGGAGGAGATGCAGAGGGCTTTTCTGCCCTTAAGAGGGATCTGGACAGGCTGGAGAGCTGGGTAGAGAGGAACCTCATGAAGTTCAACATGGACAAGGGCAGTGGTCTGCACCTTAGGAGGAATAACCACATACACCACGACAAGCTAGGGGTTGATCTGCTGGAGAGCAGCTCTGCAGAAAAGGACATAGGTGTCCTGACGGACTACAGACTGGCCATGAACCAGCAATGTGTCATTGAGGCCAAGAAGGCCAATGATCTCCTGGGGTGCATTAGCAGGAGTGTTGCCAGCAGGTCAAGGGAGGTTGATCCTTTACCTCTGCTCAGCCCCAGTAAGGCCACATGTAAAGTATGGTGTCCAGCGCTGGGCTCCCTAGTACAGGACAGACATGGAGCTACTGGAGAAAGTCCAGTGAAGGGCTATGAAGACAGGGCACTTGAGCATCTCTAATATGAAGAAAGGCTGCAAGAGCTGAGACTCTTCAGTCTTGGAAAAGAGAAGACTGAGAAGAGGATCTCATCAGCATGTACAAATATCTTATGGAAGGGTGTTGAGAGGATGGGAACAGACTCTTTTCAGTGGTGGCTCTGGCCACAAGCTCAAACACAGGAAGCTCTATCCAAACATCTGGAAAAACTTCCTTAATGTGAGGTAAACAAAGCACTGGAATATTTTGCCCAGAGGTTATGGAGACTTCATCCTTCAAGATAATAAAAAATATCTGGATACAATCCTTGGAAATTTGCCCTAGGCAACCCTGTTTGAGCAGAGCAGGTTGAACTAGATGAGCTCCAGAGGTCGCTTCCAAACTCAACCATTCTACAACATGCCAGAAATAATGCTTCTCTTTCCCCATGTTGATTCCCTCTTGACCCATCCAATATGAAACTCATCAAGACTCTTCCCCTGCCTCTTCAATGCAAGCCACTTTTCCATCATTTTTCTTCTATGTTACAAACCAGTTTTGGAAATCTTTCTCCTACGTAATAAATTTGTTTGTCTTCTCTTTTTTTTCCTCCTTTGCTGGATGTTTATATCTGAAAGTGCCTTCAAGACCCTCTACTTCATGTTCCAGTCCCTATTGTGCCAAGCGCTGCACAGAGACACCCCTCAGCTTTTAATATGTACACAGGGACAGTCAAACAAAGTCAGTGCAAGCTTGTTTTGCTTTGCATTCATTATTGCACATACAGGAACGCACTTTTCAGGCACAGGACTGCAGACAATTTGTCACAAATACTCAAGTCACCCTCAGACACATTGGAAACCCAAAGGCAGCACGCACAGGCAGTGCTTTTCAACCAGGATGACACATAATTGATGCGTCTTTGATAATGTGAAGCCAGCAAGAACAGAAGACTCATCATTATGCACATAATCTTTTGGTACTCTTGAAAGATCATCCTAGTAACCTGTCGTCTGCACAGGCTTCTGAAAACCCCCCGAAAATTGTATTGAATATTACTTTTCTTCCATCTGGGAGCAGATCAGACAGTACTTTTTCCCCCCTCTCTCATTAAAGCTTCTCGTCCCTTAGGGATGGTGACAATAATTAAACCTGCCTCAAGAGACTGTCTCGCACCACAATGTGAGTAACCTGGCATGTGCAGTACGCATTCAATTAATGGAAATTTCCCTCCACTGCACATTGAGTTAAACTCTCTATTTTTGTTTTCCTCCCTCAGAAAGCAGAGAGCTGAAAGCAATGAGGATGACCAGCTTTGCCTTGCAAAGCTGCACTCTCTGGGTGTCTCTTGTGGCCTTGTCTCCCTCTCCCAATGAATTTTGCTCTGTGCAGAAGCTGACCAAGTTTCCTTTGCAGCTTTTGAAGATGTAGAGGTGAGCAGATCCTGCCTGGCTGTATTCCCAGCGGGATCCAGACATGCCCCTGCCATTCTCACGAGAACGCATTCATCTGCTTTCTGCTGACAGTCCAATACCACAACTTGTGATCATTCAATTAGCTTAATAACCGCACATAACCTGTAGTATTCATGCCTTAAATGCAGTCTCAGCCTTACAGTTTAAGTCTGCTTTGAGAAAGGCTTTTTCCACGGAAAAGGTGCACACTCAAATTTCTGTCAACTGTCTCCTCTTTGTTCTTGCACCTTCCCAAGACTTGCAAATTGACTCAAAAACCTTCCCCGCTGTGTGGATAACCAACAGAGCCAGCTGACGTGGGCTGAGCATTGGCAGACCTGGAGTCTGCGAGGGTGGAGCAACAACAATTTCATGAGGACACCTGAAATAGACACCTCTCACGTGCAGGCTGGGATTTAATGTGAAAACAGAGCTGGCCATCAGGCTACTCCATCAGTGCACAGCAGCAGAGGCACCTTGGCACTACAAGAGAGTCCGTAAATGTCCTTAGTTTGCTGCTTAGCGTATCCAGATCTCTTCTCAAGATGCCCAAGTCTGGGAAAAGGTTCTGAAGTACCTAGGAATTAAATAAAGGCTCCCCCAGAGGAGCAGAAGGAGGAAATGTTAAAAATCCCATCATTGAGCAGCAACAATGAGTCTTTTGGGGATTCACCGACTGCCGCAATCGGAGAATCCCAGCCCCATTTCCATACAAATATCTGTATCTGTCGCTGAAGAAAAATGACCCACATCGCATTCCTTTCTCCTCATGCCCTTATATCCTTGCTTGCCCCTTTTCCCTTGCTTATTCATCCTTATTCAGGGCTGCAGCTGGCTGAAAGCCACAAAACCAGCTCAATCTGGCTCTGAATCCAGACGAAGGTGAGTGAACCACCTCTGTGCCGCTCTGTCCCATGCTTGTCTCGAGCATGTCCCAAGTTGGAAACCGTCTTCTAAATGCAAGGGCATGCTTGCAGTGCTAGTATATCCCTACCGTGGGGTTATGGAAGCAATGCAAACTTCAGCTCAGCCTACATCTGTGTAGTTTCCATCCGCACAGAAATGATGCCGGGTCCAAGCGTTCAAATGGTCCTGGTGCTGAGCAACTGCAGGCCATCTCTTAACACTTTGTTTCTACATTTTGCTGGTTTAATTGTTACCACTTTATGAATAAACAATGGAAATGTCTCTCATAAAACTTTCATGGGGAGTTATTGCTTCTAAGAAGTCTAAATTGACATTTTTTTTAATTATTCAGCTCGCTTACCCACATAAAAGACATTTTAACTATTAATAATATTGATAAGACTATCTATTATGCAAAAAAAATAAAATAAATAAAAATAAAACCCACAAACTTGGCTTCTTTTCTACCAATACCAATAAATGAAAATACCCTGCTAAGGTGCTGGAGAACTGGGACAGAGCATGTACTTGTGTGGATGAGCAAAGGGGGAAAGCCTGGGCGAGAGAGCTGTTTAACAGCCTGGCCTACTTAGAGCCTAATTGGACTTAATGATGCTGAAAGATCCTTTTAAGGTCTCATTTCTCCGTGTAGCAGAGAGGGGGCATGGGCCACGGTGCCAGGTTTAGAGCTCAGCAGGTTAATTTTGCCTTCTCCAGGCTGACCTTCAGCTGAAAGAGCTGGTCCTGGCCAGCACCCATTGCTCCGATGGCCGGACTTAACCCTGCTCAAGGATTCCCATGTTACAAACAGGTCCTTTGAGTTATCAGAATGACATCTCTCCAGCAGATACATATCAGCCCAGAGAAAATCTCATTGATAGTTTGCAACGGTGCTGGTCACAACATTGGCAGCACATTAGCTGCGTTGTCAAGCTTAGCGTGGAAGCCAGTTGCTTTCTCTTCATCGAGCAGAGCATTTATTCTCTCCGTGCAAATGGTTCAGGAGGGAGCCAGCAGTTGCCTAGATTTGTGCGTGGTCTGATAGATGCTGGCTTGCAACCACGTTCCCAATAGTCTTTGGCAAGGAGTTTGCCCCACCAGCTGCAGCCTCGCTCACGTGGTGCAAGACCAAGCTGTGCCGGTCCTGTCTCTCGACACGATGACTCAAGTGTTTTACGTAACGGGTCAAGGGATTTGGATGACTTTGGAAGGAGGGAGAGGCATATGAGGAATGGAAAGTAATCCAGACTATTTCAAGCATCGCAAGTATAGACATTAAAGAACCTTTTGGACATCTTTAGGTACCGAGATATCTTCACAAGGCTGCAGATAATGATACAGGACTTAGGGAGACCTGAATCCCCTAAATGGTATAACAGAGGCCAAGGGGGTTCCCCAGAACATCTAAAATGGGCTCAGATATCTTTGCTTATATGGCCAAATATTTTCTTCTCCATCCTCAAAAAGAAAACAGAGCAAAAAAAAAATCTGCTAATTGAAAATGAAACTCTTAGAATAAAGAATAAAGGCACAGCTCTAAAGACTTCTTCTCTTAACACAATCATCTATTTATCTTCATTCCTTCTAAGGCTCCCATTGACACCATATCCATAGCTCTGAATAAGAGACGGTCAAAGTCTACTTCTTCCCTCTGTGGTCTCAGCCCAAAGCCAATAGGAGATGACAAACTCCTGACAACCTCATCACATGTGCAGCAAACAGAGAATGTTACCTGGCTTCAAGCTGAAACGGGCAGTGATTCTGTTTCAGAGCTCTGCCGACATGGGGTCTCACGTCAATCTGGTCTGGGGATTTTCAGCAACAGTAGGAAAGAACGAGCGGTTGCTGTAACCTAAATGCTAAGCCTACAATTACTGAGCACAGACTGGAAAAGCAGCAGCAGGTTTCATGAGCGTTACCCTTCATTACAGACTTAGGCAAGGCCTGACCAGATTAGCCCCTCCAGAATGTGAATGGCAGAGCTGGAAATTACCTGGTTTTGTTTAACAGAGCTGCATCACATCCATTTCATGCTAACCGTTAATGAAATTATCAGGTCACTATCTGTGCATTCTTTGCAACTACTTCTTTTCCATCAATTATGGAAAAAAACTACTTTCCAGCAAGTATATGCAATTATCAAAACATCATATTGGCCTAGCAAGTTGCACCATATTCCCCCTAAGTCATGTGAAGAAAGAGCTATGTTACAAAAGGTCCAAAGAAACAAGCTGATGCAGTCAAATGTCCAAAGAAACGAGCACGTAAAGATGAATTCTTCACTGCTATTCTGAATACCATCTCCAAAGCTGCCAATGGCCAGAAACTGGATGGGTGCTGGTAATGCACTTGCCAGAACAACTGTTACTCGTCATTGATTGCAAAAATCTTATTGGGGGTTAGATGGACACATTTCAGATGTAGAGATGACTGAAATGCTACTGTCAGACCTGACTTTCTGATCACCACCAGTGTGGAGACCTCACCTGGGTCTGCAGTGGCCGGAGTGTAGAACAACGTAGGGAGCACCACTGAACTGCTTGGTGGAAGCTGGCCTGATCCCTCTGCAGGACGGCTCCTTCCCATCATGGATTTGGAACATCCCAGGATGCACAGCAGAACTAAGAGCTGCTGAGGTCTGTCTCTGTTTCCTGAATTAAAAAACGGAGGAAAAACTGTTTTTTAAAAAAGAGCAAATGGATAGATCAGGGAGGCAGAATCATCAAGAGGCCCATGTGATGTGCCAAGGTTTGCTGTGTGCCTTGTAGCAGTTAGCAAAAATTTCTACTGCCTAAGTGTCACACCAAGCTAGCACCTTCCTCAAGTGCAACACTGATTTTCACATTTCATCTTCTGCTATCGTACCTAAAAGCCTTCCCTGCCTCTTCAAGAGCACTATTTGATCAAACAACCAATAATAAGCACATTGCTTATTGAGGAAACCTGTCTGATAATATGGCCTACAGTGCAATGGTCAATAGCGAGTATTATATCGTCATCGCTAGTTTTCAGAATAAACACCCAGGGAGAAATTAAGGTCATTTAGAGATTCATGTATTTTTCCAGCAAAGCTGGAAGATAGTCTTCACTATCACAAGGGCAATAAACTTGGAAACATTGAAGTTCAGGATTTTTTAAAATGTCAATCTATACAGATTAATAAAAAAAAAAAAAAGAGAGAGAGAGCTAGATTCTGCTTGCAGATTGAGAAACATGATGTTCAAAGCCTAATGAAAAGAAAAAGAGCTTTTTAATCCAGTTCATCTTCAGTGGTAGGGATGAAAATAAAAAGTGGATATAATTCCAGAGAAAACTGCCTTCTCTTGAAGTCTCGGACATCAGCCTCATGTCCTTAATCTTCTTATCTTCCACTATATCTAATGTGTGTTTTAGTTCCTTGCCTATCAAGTGGGAATAATACCCCCTTCTTTCCAGGGAGTTTGTACTCACTCAGGCCTTGACCACCAGGCCTTGAACACCAGGCTGATCATACAGGCATCTAGTCAGAGTCTACAGCTCATGATGCTGCAACGTTGCAGTTCAAGAAATAGGTTCTTGGAAAATACACTCGGGTGATTGTGCTTCTACTATTAAAAAGTCAGTACCAACAAATCACTTACCCAAGTAACTACAAATGGTTTAATAAAACATGCGAATGCACTAAAAGTTGGACCCGTTTTAGCCATGTTGGCTCATGCTGAGTTGTGACTCATTTTGCAAAGAGTCCCACTGATCAGATATAGGCTATTAGGAGAATAAAATACTATTCAGCATGACTAAGGATGGCAGAATTGGCCCAGAGGGATATCAAAGTCATTTAAAAGTTACCTCCTCAAACATCCTTGCAATCACTTAGTGAATTGTATCATGCTGTTTTATGATCTCTTTTTGGTTAATCCTACACTTAATAGTCAATTATTGAGTCTTCAAAGCATTGTTTGTAATCAAGCACGTTTCTGTGTCTATCTCAGAAAATTATACTAAAGCACACTGACGTGATCACAAAGATTCTGTGTTATAGGCATTAAAAATACATGCAGCTGTATGTAATACTCAGTTACTCACATATGGGAATATTGTGCTCTGAAGACTTGCTGACAACTCAAGAAAAACTTAAAAAGAAGTTTTATTTGGAGACTTTCTAATATAAATTATAGATCTTGTGTACTTTTCTTTTCTTGTTTGTAATTAACAAACATTTCCATGAAAAGAGGATCCCTGTTCCTTGGAGTTTGTTTGCTGGGGCTGCCTGCCCTTTGCCAGCAGTTACTAAAAGTCTCCTTTGTGCCTCCCACTTCGTGCTGTGTATTTCACTACCAAGTTAATCTAAAATGATTTTCCATTCTAGGTAGGAGTGGATGAGCTAGGGGGAATAAAACCCCTTTATTTGTCCTCATGTCTTGCGAGAAAAAAAAATAAGGAAGAAGGGGTAGACGGAAGATAAAAGCTCGGCGCTATGAACACAATGTTTTTCACAGCTTCCCATAAAGCAGCAAGTAGCCTCAATGAGGTTGTAGTGACAAGGCTCCATTTCCTGGCAATCTGATAGTGAGAAATGAAATGACACTACAATTCATATTTGGCTATGTCTTAAAGTCAGGGTTGCAAGGTTAAACTTCACATCATAATGCACGGGCGCATCTTCCATCACTCCCACCCCCAATGCTTCTTTGTGAAATCGCATTGCCAGGGGTTATGTGATTTGATAAACCCACACCACGTCTGTACACAATGTGTTTTGGTCATATAGGCAGACCGAGTTCTCAATTGTATTTCTGACACTTGTAAATAATGGGAGTTTGAGTTTGCACAGCAAAAAATATGAATCTAACGATGTGTCCTGTTATACAGATCAAAAGCCTTATCTCATGTTTTACTGGAGCATAAATGCAAACTGCTACTCATATGCCAATGGGAAGGATTCAGGCAGCCCATCCTCTGGATCCAGAGGACATGGGGTCAAACATGATAAATTTCACCGGGGCAAAAATAACACAAAAAGGGGTCAGGATCCTGACCGACTTTGAGGGGGCCACAAGGATTGCGTTCCTAACAGCTCAAAGAGCTCAAAGCTTTCAGCAGATGGCTGGAGAAAGCAATCTGAGGAGGAAGGATCATTGAATGGGTAATATCGAGCTGTGAATTCAAAGAATTTCACCAAAGTTTTCCCAAAACGTTGGAGTCACTTGGTTTCAATGCAGACAGCTCCATAGCACTTTCAAAGGAATGAAACCTTGACTCTTCCTACCTTCATCTAGTGCTTTTCAGGCAGCCAGAAAGCAGACGATGAGTACTGGTTTGCAGACTCACTTTGGGATTTTTAAGATCCACACGTCTTCCCTTCAACTTAAGTACACTTTCTTTTTACCTGACTCCAGTCCCAATCCCTTTTATTAAGCAACAGCTTGCTGAAACCCAATCTCACATAAGCCAATAAATTCACCCTGCCAATGCTGAATGGAGAAATATATGATCAAAAGTTGTGAAACTGCCAAAGGGATGATAGTCCCTATAATTTACCTGATAAAAGCCAACTCCCCAGGGGATATTTTAATAAATGGAGTGATGGCATGTTCCAAGGGAAATGCTTTCAAATGCTCAAATTACATTCAGTCCGTAAAACCTGTTCAGAAATTAAAAGCAAATTGATTATTATAAGATGATCACTGAACTGAAGCTCAGCATTCAAGAAGTTTTATAATTGCCAGGAAAATTAAAAAAGAAAAAATTGGAAAAAGATTCAAAAGTGGCTATCTGTAATTGTGCAAACATATGGATTCCTCTGTGATTTACTGTGCAAGTCTCATGGCTTGTTTTCTGTTCTCTTAGCCCTTTTCAAAATTGTCTTTCCTTAGAAACTGTGCCTGTCCACCAGCTCGCCTCTCCCCAGGGACATGTATTTTGCAAATGACTGATACTCTGTACATGCCAACCAGAATTTTTTTGGCATAGATTTTGTTATTTCCCTGACCTCCTTGACATTTTCTTTCATTAAAAAACATTATGCTATATATCCTGTTAGGGGCCTTCAGCAATGTTAAGTAGTTGAGGTCTTCAAGAGAACATCCAAGTTCTCCCACAAGACTTGATTTTCTAAAATGCATCATTTGGGTCTATGGATCTCTTTCCTCTGTCCTAACAGTAAAGACTTTGAGGTGGCTATAACCAAAAACGGGAGTCCTGAGGTGCTTACTCTACCTGGGATGAAGCGCTCTCCATCTCTCCTGCTGAAATTATCTGTGTCTCCATGGAAGTACAAGTCATTGCTGCAGCATTTCTCAGTTTATTCAGCCATCTATTCTTCTCTGCTGTATTTTTCTGTCCCATTACACTGCTCTGCTGACCAGTTCTCCAGCCCACTAAAGCCATTTCTTGCCTTAATCCACATCTATGAGAGTCAAGGGCACTCCACCCATTAGCCTGAATGGGCTTTGGATCACATCGCTTAACTAAAATGCATTTTGTTATCAAACCTGACAATGTGCACATAACATAAAATACAAGTCAACTAAAAAAAAAAAAAAAGTTACAGATTTATTATTCAGCTTTCTTTTAAGTAAGTTTAGTCAAATTTACAGTTTAGCACTAATGGATGTTTTTCACAATGAGAACCTTCATTTTAATGCTATCAAAGTGGCTCGCTCCAGCTTTCCATAGGCATCACATCATGTCAACTTTTGAAAATCTTCTCAACAATTTCACATTTCATATTAAATGCTTGCCATGTTTAAATGCTTTCACATTTTTAAATGCTTTTTCTTTTTCTTCCTTTTTTTTTTTTTTAAACACATCATAACCAAACAATTATATTAACTCTGAAATGGGACTTCTGGCCTACCCAGAAGAATAACTCCTGGTGATAGAAAATTCTGTCCATTCCCCTTTCTCCCCCATGTATTTTGGAACAGAAACTCCAGCGTATCTTGCCAGAAGTCCCCATACCTGTCCAGCTGCAGGCATACAGAACAAAACCTCCTTTGCATGCTCTGTGCAACCAGAAGCACCATAGAGAGAACCTGAAATTAATCTTTGTGTTTACCAAATGAACAAAATAAAGGACTCCTGGCATATTCTCACATTTCATGGAAAATGTTGACATTTTCACACCAAAAGAGAAGTAATCAGAAGGCACAAAACAAAATGATCGTGAGATGTTTGGTTCCTCGCTGAGGAATCAAGCTGGTTCTCTGGCCTTATCAACTCTATTTCCCTTCTTTCAGGTGGCACAACCAAAAATAAAGCATTTTCTGCAGTAACTACACAGCATTTTTCATGCTACACTAAACGAATGGGGTTTTTTGCAACATTTTAATATGTTTACATTATAGATTAGTGTCTTAATTTGGAAAGTACTTGAAGTTCCCTAATTTACATAAATCACATATTCAATTTCTGCATTTCTAGCTTAGGCAGCTAATACACTTTTCAGGAACACTTTGCTTTATTTGCAATTTAGATTTGTTACAAAACCTGCTATCCGAACAGGGGAAATTAGCACTGTGAGAGGATAGGACCATGATTATGAAGCTGTGGTGATGGTCGTCGCTGAAGATGTGAATGCTTATGCAGCACTTGTTCTACACCCTTGGTTCAAAGTAAGAGCAATTTAAAGATATTTGAATGCTTTCTTAATGTCACATTATGACACAGTGTGGCCATCAGTGGGAAAGGGGCAGCATCTGCATTCAGCAACGGTTATAGATAGAGACCTCAAGAGCTCACTTATAAAAAGGCCTCGAGGATGGAGATGTGCAGAGATATGGAAACAGGAGTTTTGGGAAGAAACATACTTGATTATAGCACCTAAACCTAAGGTATTCTCTTATTAATCCTGAAACTGCTCATTAAGAAATAGCCCATCTATTTCTAGCAAGGCAGCACGACTCCAGTCTGGTCTTAGGCAAGTTAATTTTAACTGCATCAAGCTAGTAGGCATGAGTCTTGATGAAATCTTGGCCAACAGGGCGCCCACTACAGACTGCCAATACTGCCTTTATGGTAGGGCTGTATTACTAGACCACGTAGCAGGAGGCAGTCAAATAGAAAAGGGAAGAGATGGAACCAGGGAAAAAAATCCAGTAATTAGAAACCAATAACTAGAACAACCTCAAGTTTAATGTCTTAATTAAAGCTGTCTATCACCATTGTGAACTGGCTGAGCGAGCGTTCAGATATGAAGCAAATGGGCAGAAGAGATGGGGATTTAAAGAATTCTCTTTATGTTTCTAGATGCAATTCTGGCTCTTTGTAGAACTGAGCCTGGCTCAACATCTACTCCTTTTCCTATAACACGTCCAGGTGTTCTGCTTCCTTCTATAAAGGTTGGAAACAACCACTGACTGCAGATCATTATCAGGTATAGGACATTATCAGGTAAGAAACTTCAGTTTTACGCTATGCCTTGCAAGTATTTTCTTTTATGTAGGCACTAAGGTGAAGAGTAAGTGTTCTTTTGTCATCAGAGCAAGTGGAAGATTCTGATAGAAAGGCTCTGGACCAACTATGGTAGCACAGAACATGGGAGATCTCCAAAAAAATTTAACTGTCTGGCGGAACCATCCATTTATCTCCAAAGTTTTAAATTTTCCATACATAAAACCACCTTATTTGCAATGGAGTGAGAACTTAATCATTAAGGAAAATGGGGAATGAATGAGCAAGAAAACCTGGAAAACAAACTGCTGCCGCCTTTCCTTAAAATCAATATGGAAGCAAAGGGGAAAAGGCATCGTTTGATTTTCTGCCACACTGTTTTTATACATCTACTTGGACAATTCAGTTCTTTTGATTTTTCACTTAACTTATTATGCCTGCTTTTGTTTAAATGAGGCTGCTTATAAGGTTGAGCCATTTGAGGCAAGCTATTTGGAAAGCCTTGGGGAAGAAGCCTCCTGTTAACAAAATCACTGCTGAAGCTGGACTGTGACTAACCAGCAGTTGAAGAGTCAACAGGATAGCATCACCTCTGGATATGCTGCTGGATATGCCCCTGAATATGTAAACCACCCAGCCTGGAGAGGATGACAACAAATTGGAGCCAACAAAACATCATGCAACCATCAACCTGCTTTATCTGTCCTGGTTTCGTCAGGGCAAATATGTAACTACATCTCTGTCTAGAGATTTTCATTCCATTCTTGTTGAAACTACATAGAAGTTAAAGCAGTAAAGCATTTGAGATTGGCCAGATATCAGTAGAGAAAAATCTTGGAAGAAAAAGTATTCATTTCACTGTAATGACAGTATTTTTTTCTCCTACTTTTATACAGGGCTTTTTAAATATGAATACCTTGAGTATTTCTAATTGAACTCTTGTATTGAAGATACTTTATGTAAGTTACCATTCATTTTTTTTTGTGATGATTTATTCATTAAATCAGAGAGAACAATGCTAGACATTATTGTCTCTGAGTATTTTTATAAGTGCAGCTACTCTGTCACTTCATTTATGAATTAAAATTGATTAAATCAAAGCTAAAAATGTTGCTGCCAAGGAGACAAGGCAACAGGAACCTGAAGGAGAAGCAACCAGCTTGGGGTAATATGTAGTTTGAACCTATGTTGTAACTCACAGATGTCTTCATTGAAAAGAAGGTTTTTCCAAGGAATTTCATAACAGTACCTGTTATTTGAGAGAGACTGGGAAAAATACTAAGAGTCACCTGAAGAGTTCTTGTATCCTGGATTTTTGCTCAGAGAGTTTGAACATAATTTAAGGATTTGTCAAGGCAGAATTATCAAAATAGGAAAAAATATAACAAAGGAAGCTAGAAAACATAATCATGCTTGCTGGACAGAGAGCTAAGAAAGATGTCAAGGAGCAAAGCTCTTCTTTGTGGGATTAAATGAACTAGAACTTCTGTTTTTTTTTTTTTTTTTTTTTTTTTTTTTTTTTTGAGTACGTCAACTTTGGAGCTGCTCACTACCTCGCAATACAATAAGTCAACTTTCTGATTTCTAATGAAGGAGTCTGACAGTGGAAAATGCTGTTGCCCTTGCTCACCCAAAACCTTGGCTTATGTGGTAGCACATAGGTTGTGACTTACAGCCAAGACCACCTTCATCAGGAACATACTGAGGCCTGCAGCATCAGCTGCACCTTCTCAACAGACATAGTGACCATGGTAAAAGAGCCAGGAGTTGATGAGTTACGGGTGTGGAAAGCTGGTTTGCAGACCAACGCAATCAGACACATCCCAGGAAGTGTGCAGAAACTACATGACACTTTATTCAAGTATGTCCCAGGGACCTGCCTTCCTCTTAATTATCCATAGATCATCAAGCTTTAGCTCTGACATTACTATTCTTTTTGCAAGAATCTTTGTGCCCTCCATACGCTGCTTGAAGCCTGAGGGTACATGGCAGTGCAGAGATTTTGTTAACTTTTGACAGGAAGAGCCTTCATTAGCTTTGCAAGAGACACCTTGGCACGGGTGGCAGTGGTATTGCAGCAGGAGAATTAGCTGTTATTTCTTCCTGAATTATAACAGACATTTTGCTGCTTTTCTGGTTTCTGAATTGCAGAGCAGGTAGACACCAGAGCTGCTTATTAGTCTGGCTTCATAAGCACGTGATATGCTTTAATTGTCCATTTCTTACCAAGTTCAAAAGTTGGAGATGCAACTAAGTTCAAGAGATGTTCCACAGCCCGATTGAGGGTAAGTGTTGTGCAAATAGCCTTTGGGGGGAAAAAAAAGCATGAAAATACTCCCGCATGCTGCTGCTGGCAGCAGCTGCTGGGGTCTGTGGTGACCATCAGCAGTACTGTCTCCCACTGATGAGGGGATATATGGCCTCTAGGAGAAAGACATTAGTGGTTTTATTAGTTGTAATGAAGGAAGATATTGAGATGAACATGATGAGTCTCCAGGAAAACTAGGGCTTCACAGGCTCTCCAGCTCCCTGAGCAGCTTTTGATTTTAATCCATCGCTTTAATTCTAGGGTTTGTAGTGATAGTGTAAATGAGCTGAGGGAGTTGGGAGAAGCAGGGTAGAGGAATTTTCCAGGGCAGAATTGGTGCTTCTGCTCAAACCTGAAACCAAGGTACTCAACACCTAGATACTCAAGATACTCCTGACCTTTGAGGGTGTCCATAAGATGTGGTAGGGCTATGACTGAGTGCACATCTCCACTCAGGGTCCTGCACTGCCCTGAAGGCCACGAACACCTTTCTTCAGATTGTGACATGGTCACTGCTGCCTTGGGGTGTCACGAGGGAATAACACATGTATCTCAAGAGTCCTGTCTTTCCAACACACAAGACCTTAAGAGGAATACTATATAGAGGTTCTGTGCTTGAATAAATGACTTGTAAACTTAATGGACTCAGAGAGAGATCCGCAGGGATCTGGGCCAGGAAGCTCATCTTCTTCCAACAGTGCCACAACATACAGCTAACACTCCACAAATCAATTTCTAGATAAGCCTGTTTGTATTTTTATTTTAAAAATTATCTCAAGCACCCTTAAGATTACACAAACATTTTCACTGAGCAGACTTTTAAGTATGCTCAGAAACTGTTTTGCAGCCATTAAACATAGATTTCTTTTATGAAATATATTGCCTGTACTTAACTCTCAGCTTGTGCAACTGGCTTCTAAAACATATCAGTCTCCTCCTTCATGCTGCTGTGATGTCTCTGCAGAGCAATGCTGTCTGCAAACTCATCTAAGCATGGATTTAGAGGCAGAGATTGCTGTTGTCCCTGGCATACCTAATGCTGACGGAAAAGGTGAAGAATGGAAGCAGTAAGAATGAGATCCTGCAAATGGCTTTTGCTCCCAGGAGGCACCTGAGATCTTTGCTCTGTTTTTGTTATTAGAAAGGCACCGGATAGTGAGAAATCTGGTAGATGTGGTACAAGAAGAACATAAGCAAAGGCTCTGGGCTTTCTGACCTTGGATGATGCTTTGCTCCTTGGGCAATTCATTGGGAGATACAGGTCTTCCCAGGCACTTCAAGTTTGGTCCTTTGGGAAGACTACTACTTCCTTCTGTGTATCGACACTGTGCTGGATTATTTCTATTTTGCTGTGGGTTGTTTTTCCAGAAATGCTGTGTGAACTCAGCCTGGTAGGCCAGCCAAAATTACCAGGGCTGCCAAGTGCGTTTTGTGCAAGGCAGAGGTTTTGAGTTACTTCAGTTGAGCTGCAGTAACTACTACTAATATAATCCCTACAATCAGTCTCCAAACTGGAGCAAACTCCAAAGACACCCTGAGCTGTTTAGATAATCATCATCCATAAAAAACACAGAGTGGAGAAGACAGAAAGCGGCAAAATCCCATCTCATGGGTTAACCTGCATCTTCCAAGCCCTCGCTGGCGCCTAATTTAACAACTGTCCTATGTTTTATGACCTACAACCTAGGATTTCCAGGTAGTCCTATCTTTATGTAGCATGTAGCTGAGCATACAGCATGAATCCAGATGGAGCCAAAGCCACATTTCCAGGACTCTGGGGTACCCATCCCCACAGCATCTCCACCAGACCCAAGGAGGCTGCAGCACTGTCCATTGCTCCATGCTGAACCACCTCCTCTGCTCCTTATTCCTGGGCAATATTGGGACAGTCTGCGAAGGGCAATGAAAATGCCTTCTCTCCGCTGTGCTCGCTCATGCAGGTTTGACATGAGTCTAGCTCAATGTACTTATTACTCTTCAGCTGTTTTATTTATAACAGCAATAACAAGCTGAGATAATGTAACTGCAGCTGCTTAGGACTACCGGATGCTTCTCCACTCCTTTCCACACCATCGATGCATCCCAACCCCAGATATAAATCTCTAAATGCTTCACTTACGACAGCTACTCCTCTTCACATCAGCTTGACACCTGTGTGAGGGTGGCTGCGCTGAGGGTCGAAGCGCAGAGAGTGGCACTCTTCCTTATCCAGTGCTCAGCCCAGGAGAACTCAAACAAGATGAACAGCAAGGGCTACGTACACTGCCTTTGCTCTTTGGGAATTCTCAAAAAGCAGCACCTGAAAGACTAACCATGCCCTCAAAATTCCCAAAGCATCGCAAGAGTTGCCTGCCCATCATCAGTCACTGCTCTTTGGGTTTGGTTCTTCCCTGCCACCTTGAACTCCACTTGGAGAGTGTTGTCCAGAAGAGGTGAAGCTCCTCCTTGACACACAAGTTCTCCATGCTATGGACGTCTGGTTCAACATGCACTGCCTTCAAAAGGTATAACCCCTACCTGACCTTCACCGAGCATGTCCAACCCTTTTGTTGCTCTACAGCCCCACCTGAAGCTAAGGTGTGACCTGTCCTGAAGGACATTTGTTCCTTTCTTGAAACTCTGTCTAGAAAAGCTCTTCTTGTTCCTTCCAAATATTTGCTCCGTAAAAGCCACCTCCATCCTCTATGGGCATGGTTTTAAATACGTTGCTTAGTTCACAAAACTAGAGGGATGGCCAGGAAAATCAGCCAAGGTAATGATTGTCAATAATATGCCAAATATGTGTAATAAATTAAAAATATTTAAAGCCATAGCAAGGTTTCATTATTATGATGATAATTTGTGGTCCTCATTACAGAATAATTGCTTTTCAGTACGAGTAAAACAAGGGTAATCCTTTCTTCATGTCATTGGAAACGTAAAACCATTTGATTTGATTTCCCTTTGGTACTCTATTGCTTCATTTGGCACTCAGCCTTGCAAACCTGCAGCAATACCCTAAAGCTGGACCGGGTCTGCACACTGGATAATAATCCGAAGCTTTATATGACCTGGTATCACTGGGTAGGCAAACCAATCACCCAGAGTACAGCATTCCCATTCGAATGCAATAAAATCTAGTTAACTAACCAATTAGAGCATATCAGTTTGAGTTAGTTATTAAAAGTGAAGAGTTTGCTAATCAAAAGTGAACAGGAAAAAAAGAGGCGGTGGACTGAAGTTAGTGAACCACAACCATCTTGCAGTCTGCATGAGAAAGCAGCCAAAAATGGAAGGATTTGTTTTAATTTTTCAGAGCAGTATGTGTGGAAATTACTTATTCAAAGGAAACAAGGAAAATTTATGATTTGCCTTTATGAAATACCTTTACTACAAGACAATTTCAAACTCTTTTCTCCCTTCTTTGAAAACACGTCAGCTATGATACATTTAGGCTATAATCAACATGGAAATCTACCAAACCCAGTGGAAAAATGTTTTTCCCAGACCAGATGCATTTTTTTTTCAGATTATGAAATCATCCCCATTCTCACGATGAGAAGCAAAAGCCATAAGTTTTTTGCACACACTAAGATAAACTCTTAAATAACACTTTGCAGTCTTCAAAACTTTTCAATATTTCTTAAAAACTGTATTTTGATTTTGCTTTTTTATATTTTTTGAAACTAAAATGACGGAGCATCAGAAAAGGGGGAAAAAAACAGTGAAATCTTAAAGATAATTTCTGTTTTCATTTTGAAAATGTCCAGAAGGATGCTTCACCAACATCTACATGCTTTTCAAGCCTTTCTAAAAACAGGGATTTTGTCAGAAAACTACCTATTTCCCATGCAACAAATCATCATTTTTCAATTAACAAAGAGCCCATTACATCAAGAAATCCCCAGTGTGCAGCAGGAACTGAAACAGACTATAAAAATAATAAATCAGTGAGTATGTGATCTCCATTTAAGTATAAAATAAAGCAGTGGATCAGTTAAGGTCAGCTGCTTGTCAGTAAAGTTCTGCTTTACAAGCGAACTAATTTTTTGTCTCATCCCCTGCCTTACAAATGTTTTACACACAAGAACGAAGGGAGCCAGAGGCAAAGTTCTTCTGCGAGATGCCAGAGGGAACAAAGAGAAAGCTATTAAGGCAGGTGATGCAGGCTGATACAAGTATACCAGAAAAGATCCAATTGCATCTTTTCAACTAATAGTGCTTGCGTCAATGCAACCAGTGTCTCCACATGGTTAGCAAGGAGGATGGAGAGAGCTCACAAAAGGAGTGTGATTCTTGCAATGCCAAAATAAGAGTCCTTATAAGAGGTGTGACAGCACCTGGATGTAAAATGCAGCACACCTACATTTCACTGCAAAACTCCTTTGAGCTGGTCCCAGTGGAAAGTTAATATCTCCATTATAAGGTAGGTCTTTTCATGTACTGTACACCAGAGACTAAAATAATTTCATGTTAAGTTTGTAGGGAGAGTAATAAAAGAAAACAGTGCAACATTTCAGAAGCCCCGGGGATCATAAGTAGGTACCTGGTCTTTAAAGTAAAAGGAAAAGAAAGTGATGCAACACTACAAAGCTCCATTTTCAAGCTTGAAGCTATTTTTACTACACTTAACTACATGCTAGCCTTAGTGCTTGCAAGCAGCTCCTCCCTCGAGTGCCAGCAAGCTGAATTTCAGCTGAATATGAAAATAACCCAGAGCAAGGCATGGCTCTCATTGCCTCAATGTCCCCAAGCAAATGGCACCACAAACCCTAGCGTAGCGAGCCTCCAATTTTAGTTCCACGTCAGCTGTTGCTTGGAAAGCAAACAGGCACCATAGCAAAACAAAACACCCGCAGTTACATGGTGCTCGTGTGGCTCGTTTGTGCATACAAAAGGCATAAATCGTTTGCAAACCCCTATGGGGTGAGCGATGGTGTTCCCGGGGCGTCCTCCATCATCCTGGCATGCAGAATAAACCGCTTGCAGAGAGTGAGGAGGGATGGCAGAGCAGCAATGACATCTGAGCAGTTTTGGAGGCATCTGGTCCCATCTGTTTCCCAAGTGACAGGGACAGAGTTTGAGCCTCTGCTCTAGACAGGTTGGAAGTGCATGGAGGATACAGCATCACATCCACTTTAGGGAAGATGCGACATGAAGCACCTCAGTGCTGTTGACTATTTGCCTCTATGCGTTCCAAGAAAACCCCTTCTCCACTAGCCTGCCCACGCCCAAGATGTATGCAGAGCTTGAGCCCCAGCCTATGGACAGCTGTGTGATTGGATAAGACCTGATGTCTCTTCCAACTCTGAACCTAGGACTGACGGTCATGTTGGGTGATGTCTTTTCTGCCCCAGTGTGCACAAGTCCTAAACTCTCAGGAAATCAGTACTTGACTGATGAATACAGCATCGGCCCAGGGGAATCACAGCAGAAGGCCACCTTGCCATGGTGTCCCCGAAGCCACACGTCCATCACTGACATCTCCCAATTGATCACAACAATGCTGGAGGAGGGAGGACAGGAACAAGAAGCTTACAAAAACATAAATACTGGTAACAGCACAAAGCAGGGTGCATTATGGCTACAGGAAAGACATAACGTGGCTTTGACACGAATTAGCAGAGAGGCCCGTTTCCCCACTGCAGCACGTCAGCTAAAAACATCTCACCATTTACATGCATAACCAGAGCTTCATTTGCTGCCCTGACAGCTCTCTGGTAATAAAAGGAGCTGATAATGGCATGGGGAGCACATTTTGTGCCCACCTCCCTGTGAGCAACGAGTCTGAAAAAATAACCATACGCATTGCTCCTCTGGGATTTGCTCCCAAAGTCTCCCCTCTCTTGCACAGTTAGGGACACAATTAATGATATGACTGCCACAGACAAAGCGCTCAGCTGCGTGCAGTTTTTTTGCCTGGATCGGTGCTATGCTGCATGAGGGAATGGACCTGAAAGAGGTTTGGAAAGCAGGCAGAGGCCTGGGAAAGGAGCGGAATCAGTGCAGAAGCAGCAGATTCAAGTGCAAGTGGGGGAAAGAAGAGGGTGGGGAAGGTGAAAGAACAACAACAGAGGTAAACCACCTTGAAAAGTTCCTTTCTACTGAAAAAATCTTCTACTGAAAAAATATCCATAAAAAAACATGATTTTTGAGATCCTATCCCAATCCAGGAACATTTAGGAAGAGCTTTTTCATTTTAATTCACATTGCATTAATTTTCATAGGTTACTGAAAAACCAGATACTCTCACTAATGTGATTAACATAGAGGCTCAAAGCAACAAGGACTCTGAAGACATAAATTGCATGTAATCCTATAAACACAAGGTTGTGCTGCTGCAGGCTGGAATTTACCCTAGAAGCAAGAAGGTTTCATAGGAATCCAGTCTTCAAGAAGCCATCAGCATCACCTGTCCCATCAGCTAAACCATGGACTCACCTAGGACCAAGGCTTTGCACATACATCGTCCTCTGCTGTCCTTCCCAGCAAGTCTATAGGCTCAATCTTTCAGCTTTTTTCTCCTTGCCCTCTTTGGAACATGTTGTGCCCATGAGGATTTCAATAGAAGAGAAGAAAATGACTGAAGGGGCCTATTGCTTCGTAGGTAGGGCAATTAATTTTCAGAAAGAAGAAAATCCTGGGTTTTAGTTTTCTCTCAAAGAACTATTGTAGGGTCTGTATTGAGCCTTACTGAATGGCACACAGAAAGAAGTGACAGAAGTTGACTGTTTCGGTACTATGTAAGGTTCGATGTGGCTTTAAGTCCAAGTGTATCTCTCATTTTCTGGATCAAAGTCTCCCAATGACTCATTACAACAAAAGCTGAAGCCACTTTAAGGAAGGAAGGAAGATAATTCAATCTGCCCAGAGCTGAAGAGCTAAAGAAATGAAAAGAATTGTAAATAGAAAAAAAAAAGAGTAGATATATTTTAAAAAATAAGTTTTGAAATAGTATTTGAAATGTCTTGGAAAATAACTCCTGAGTTTCTCTGTGTTACTATTTGTTTTGTCCATCTCCATGGGTTAGCATGTGTATACAGCACTATTACATACTGTATATATACTGTACAGTCTTCTACATTTCCCAATGCTGCCATTAGCATTGTTATTGTTACTTAAAGCAAATCAAGGTAAACAAACTGCACAGCAAAGTTGGGGAATGTAAAAAATGACTGTACAAATCTCTGGCATCACTGGCCATTGCTATGAATATAAATCAGCTGTTTTAGTTCATGTGTACAGAAAAGGAGGCTTTCTACATAATGCTGGAAACTTAAAGTGAAGGAGCAACATTTTTTGATGCTTCCCTATTTGTCTCCTAAATTCAGCTCTGAGAAACCAGGTCTATCCCAGGGCTCACTTTTTCTTCCCAAAGGATACAGAAAATACACCAGAACAGCGGGGAGATAAGTTGAGGATTCCACCCCCAGCCACCACCTACGCTATTTACAAACCTAATTTCTCGTAACATCACCATGACTTAGACTCCTAAATACCTCAAAAATACAGAAATGTAGGCCTCTGATTTTCACCCATTCCTATTCGGCGTCAAATACATTTGTTTTTCCCTGCTTTACTGAGCAGTGGTAAATGCAGATTTGTTTCCAATCTGGCTGCGAGGGTACAGATGTTTTTGGCAGGAGGAGGCATGTAGCAACTCGGGTAATTGCAGCCACAGCATCACGTATTGAATTTTTTGCCACATTATGTATTGCTGGATTTGTCACTTTCTCTAGGTTCTCATTTAACAAGAAGGGACAACAGCTCTGCTGCAATTTGTAGGTTGCGCAGTGGCTGCAGGCCTTGTCCTCCACGCTAGCCTTGCAAGAGGACTTAAGGACACTCTGCTATCTTTAATTCTCTTCAGACTGGTGTCCCACATATGGATTATGACACTGTTGCACTAGGTTTTACGCAAACAGGAGAAGCTTCTGCTCCAATTGCACCACAGTTATAATATCCATGTAGGAACCTAAGCTAAGATACCTCAGCCAACGTCACCCACACGCAGGAGGCTCCATATTCCACCTCCCACTGCAATGGGGTCAAGTGAATCTCTATGAAAGCATTTAAAATTGCAATCTAGTCTTTTTCCCTTGATACCATTTGCAACTCGTAAGGCATAAAACACTCCATGCTCTCATTATAGGGAACTCACCTGACAACACAGCCTCTTTTCCAGCTCCCGTGGGGCCTGCAAACTCGAGGCCTCCTGCCAGGAACTCCCGTATCAAATGCCACCCGTTTTGGTACTTGCTTCTCTCAGAAATAAATAAATATGCAATTAACAAATTAAGAAATAAAATTCCTAGCAGTTATAAAGCACTTCATATTTTCCAGAGCACTCCAGACACATCAAATGCATTAACTAATTAATTCTTGCAGAAGCCGGGCTGGCAAACTTCACAGCGTGCTGTGCACTGAAAGATTGCTGCTTGATTTAGGGTTTATGTTTACCACCCTTTGCTTTTCTGTGCTTCTGTCCGAAGAAAAGCAGTTTTGTCATATTTTTCATACTGCGTGACTCTCAGGTTACATAATAAGCACTTAAATGCCACTGAGATAAGCCAGTAAAACTAGTAAGAGAGTTTACTGCTGGATTTTGGGGGGATGATTCATGCTCAGCCTCTCTGTAGTGTGATTAGACAGGGTGTTTACACTATTTACCTCTTTGGGATATCTTTTCACCTGATCACTGTCACCAAAGCATCAAAAAGGCCAATGATATTTTCTGTTTTTCCAAACTACCCAGCACATATAGCCAATAGTCCAGCTGTTAGACCTCGCAGACCTCAGCAGCTAAGGGCTACAGCAGAGGACAGACCTTTCTGACACCAAAAAGGTTGAACAGGAACAAGGATCTGGCTGTCCAAATGCCAGCATGGGATTAAGGCACTTCTCTGTGGTCCTTGCTGCCTATTCGTGGCTCAACTAAAGTTTCTCCTACAACATTTCTACATTTTCAGCAAATATGATAACAAAATATAAGTCAATCTCCTGAAATATAAACAAATCTCCAAAACTTTTGTTTTTTCCCCCCCCCAAAAAAAACAGTATTCAATGGAAGCAAATCCTACAGAGCACGAAAAGCACCTGCCATGCACCATCATATGGGGCACTAAGGATGGGTTAAATACCAGGGTCAGCTGTAATTTACAGATCCTGAGCACTTTTAGGGGGTGTCTTGCTAATCTTCTAGAGCTCACCATTTGTTTTGAACAAATAAACCATGAAACAAGAGAGTAAGATAAAAATGCAAATTTGAATCGTGTTTTTATTAAAAAACACTAAGATATAACTAAAAGGTATTTATTCCTGTGGTTATCAAAGGTACTACACTCTCCTCAAGGTATATTAGAGAGCAACTGCTTGCATCTCATTTACTGGGAAAGAAAATGCAAAAATGTGACTTGCTATCAGAATTACTTACTTACATCATAAGAAAGGGAACAAATGGCAAATGAAAAGTAAATCCGATAAGAATTCAGGACTTTGGGGATGAAAAATATTTAATTCCAGGGTACTCACACCCTGACAATGACTCAAGAGCAGCCAAGTTGTCAGGAAAATTTAACTGAGTACCAAAGGATAAAGTTAGGATAAAATTAATTTCAAGGGACAAACTTCAAAGCTACCCTTACTGCATATCAAGCCCGTTTTGTTGCTATTTTTGCTGTTCTTTTAAAACAAGTTTATTTCATACTGGAAATTGCAGACTTGCCAGTTGAAAAACTGAAACCTTGAGCTTTCAAGGATGAAGTGTTTACTTAGCAAATTTCAAGTTTTGAAGCTGATATGTTATGGCATTGTCAAAGACAAATGTCAGAGCTCATTTTCCAGCAAAAGGCATTATTTACTAAACACACATGGCCATTCCTACACCTACACCATGACCCTCCAGTCGTGTTATTCCTTCGTAAAACAGTACAAAATGCCAATAAAAATGCAATGATGTTTTATGCCAATTGCCGATATGACAGGACTGCCATGACTTGACACCCAACTGAAAGGACTTTTATTTTTTTCTTTTTTTGGTGTGATTACTTACTGCTGCAGGACTCTGAATGACGCAACTCCAGATGGAAAGATGCTGGAAATCAAACGATAGGTCTGGATACTGCACACTAGTGAGCAAGGATAGCAAGAGAAAGCTAGGCTTTTTCCTCACCACAATACAAGGTCATTTAATAAAATCGAGGCTGTGAGATTCTCTCCTCCCACCAGACTTACCAGAGAGACACATCTTCGTACTTTGACCCCAAAACACATGGTTGAGACCACTGCACAGCAGGCACAAAGGACAGACTCTCTAGACTTGTAAGGGCACCTTGTTCAGTCGGTCCCATGCAACTTGCATGCAGGACACACAGGTTTTTGTTTTGTTTCATTTTTTGTTATAATGTCTTTCCAATCATTATGTTTCTTCTGTCCCCTGGGACTACTTAACAGGGCAAGCTCAAACAACAATTAGCTCTTTTGAATTGCTTCCTCCAAGCCATCTGCTTATTCTCTCCCATATCTTGCTGCCTTCAGGCCTTCCAAGACAAGCAGCTGTTAGCTTATTAAAATCACAGGTACTGCATCTATTCATTTCCAAAGCCAGTCTGTGTCAAAATTAGTAATACTTGTAACAGGATCTCAAGAACTTGGCAGGGAATATACATTAATAATATTATCCTTTTGCTTTCTCCAACCAACTGCTCCTTTTAATCACAGCCTTCCCATCACAATGAAAACCTGTAAGCGATAAATTCTTTAATAAAGACTGGGATATAAATTACATTATCCATTACCTTTTAGAGTTGTGTGGAATCTAAACACATGCAGTGTTCTTCCCACCAGCGTGGCATGAAAATCTTGCTTCTAGCCTTGTAGAGAACTGTAGAGAGAGAAACAAAGAGATGGTGACCAACCTGTTTCTCATTCAAAGGAAGAAGTCATCATATCTTTTGGTATTTTCTTCACCCTGTCTCTGCTGTGACTCTGATTTGCTGAAGGCCCAGCTTGAGCTGCTTATCTGAGAGCAGGCAACAAAACGGAAGTAGGAAGATGGAGCACTGCAGAGCCCTAATGCAACCTCTGTACCTATTGGCAAGGTGTCTGGTGCTGTGAAAGCTTTGCCTAAGAAGAACAAAGTCAGTTCTTCCCCTATATAAAATGAAAAAATGAAATCTTCAGAGAACCCAGGGTGTGCTGCCCATGTAAGCATCTCTTCAAGCCACCTTCCATCCTGGTAGGAGTATGAAGCACGTTACTCAGATGCTATCGGATCAGCAATTGGGAGAGGAAAATCAATCATTTCTTCACCCATTTGGTAAGGATCTACACTGCTCAATGCTTCCATCATGCATGAATTGTGCAAAGCATCGTTGAAATTTCTCAAGATCTGGGAAAAAGTTATGACATGCAGCATATTTACATATTTCTTAGAAGAGTCATTGTCGGTAGAGCTGGAGGGGAACCCAGGAAATCCACTAGTGTACTGAGATGCCAAAGGAAAGACCAACTAGAGCCAAGCATTTCTGAACAGGCGTTTGCTTGGCCTTGTCTTAAAGACCTTCCCAGATGGAGAGTCTCTTCCTGCCTGCAAGGACACTCCCATTCTCACCCCTCTTAGGTAATAATACATATGATATTATATATAATATCTCCTAATAATAGTAAAATTTAATCCCATCACTTCTCTAATTTTCATAGGTCTGGAGGCTGGCTGTTTCCTTCCTGAATTTATCTGCTTGAGCAACCTTTGCCAAGTCTTCCCATTAGTCATCCCACTTCCTTTCTCCCTCCCTGCAACCAAGACTAAAGGACACCTATCTTGCTCAGTTCCTATACACACTATTCTCTGCACTCCTATGGGCTTGACACCATTGCACAGTGAAAGAAATCCAGTCATATATCGTAGTTGTTTCAAAATTAATAAAATAATATATACTTAAAGGATGAATCCCTCCTGGTCTGCAAAGGAACATAAATTGTGATGACCATATCTTGCTGGGACAATAAGCGTCCCTGTTCTACTGCTGTGCTACTGTTTTAGTAATTAGAATTGCATTATTAAGAGTCTGAGTACAAGAGCTGGAAATGATGTCAGATCAGCCAGTGCCTTAGGCCCTTCCCTGAGGCCTTTGCCAGTATTTTCTGACATATTGTGCCATCTAAGGTGAATGATAATTTGACCATGTCTTTGCTCTCTCGTTCATATATCTTCCTAGAGAAAATAAAGAAAGCAAATGAAAGGGAAATGGCTGTGCATGACTGTTTCATCATCCCCTGAAAAACCCACAGATGTTTACTCAAATGTATCGTCAGCAAAGGAAAGAGCACAGGTGACACAAACAGAAGCATGCAAAAGTTGCCTTGCTCTCTTAAATTCAGTAGTGTTAGGAAAAGCAAGTAGTGAGACACTGAATAAAAGCCTTCTAATAAACCGTTTAAGTTTCCATCATTTTTAAAGGATATATTTGTATCGAATATGTTTTTGAGGTTAAAAAACAAAAATATAATGCTTCAGGTTAAAAACTAATAAAATCAGTTGTTCTTTTCCAGAAAAGACTTTCAATCTTTCCATTCTGTAAAGCACCCTGGCCTCAGGATCCTGCACCTATAGCTTCCTAAAGGAAATTGGTTGGTGCAAAAGTCCAACTCTTTCAAGACTAGGAACCTTTATCATTTTCATTTCTCCCAAAGCAGACTTCAACAGTTAGTAAGAAACTTAACTCTCAAAAAGCCTCTTTATTTTTTTCAGTCCTGCAATGGGTTAATTCGGGATCCCAAGTCCTACACCAAAACCCCTCTCCTTCCGCATCCTACCCAGTCTCTCACACAGAACTCCTTTGCCCAGACAGGGTTTAAACCTACAAATGGATCCACACTTAAATTCATTTCTAACTTGGACAGTGTGAAGCCATGTAGAAAACCAAGCCTAACAACCTATCAGGCCAAACCTCCTTCTAATTCCATAATCCATTTCTGATGGTGGCTAATATGGAAAAGCATTTTTTTAATTGCTACTGAACTTAGTTGTACTAACATCAAGGGAATATTTCCTCAATATCTTATCTTCTCACAGTATAAATATATTTTTTAATTATGCTCATATGGGATGGATAGGAAGATGCTTACTGAGTTAGATATCTAAGTCATATTATGCCAACCAACACCAAAGGATTTGGCTGTGTAGATGTTTCTGGAGGGTCAACAGGAGCATAGAGAAGGGGTCGTACATTGGGGGCAGATGGTCCCATAGGTGTGGGAGCACATGGTTCATGATGTTAACCTCTCTAAATCTGCATTCAATAGCAATTTCTGATAAATTCACACCAGAGAGACAATAAGCTTCTGATGCACACCTGGAAGTTGTGTTACTTTAATTAAGACCAATGTCCAAATTAACTCAGCACAGTGAACTTAGCTAGTAGGAATGTAGCATGAACAGACCTAAATACATCTGTACAAAGCACTGTACTGGCCTAATCAACCAGGCTTTTAAATCAGTTTTAATTAAATTAGCACACCTTTGTGTGGGTAATGTGTAGCACAGGTGGCTGCTTTCAAGTGGTTTAAACTATAAAAGCATGTTCAATAGGTCTGAGTTAAGTGTTTTATGTGAAGAGGACATAGCTTCTCAAATCAGCCGTAGATATTCAACTTTTAGCCTTCTGCTTTCACTACAGATGGGACATAGGCATGGAAGTGGTGGAAGGCAATATATGAGTAGCCAAGATCAACTGCATCTAGAGCACAAAGTAGGCCTCAAGGCTGAAAATTACTACTTTAATATGCTGATGGCTCATATGACTAAAACATAAGGAACCTTACCCTTCACATCCTATGGTGAATATTTAGATCAGGTTGGAGAGTCCTGTCTCTTTGGGCATACATAAAACCTCAACAGCATTTCTGTATCTATATAAAATACACACACAGATATACATTGAATAATAGAATCTTCACGATTGGAAAAGCCCTTGAAGACCGAGTCCAACCACACCTGCTAAACCATGTCCTTAAGTGCCTTATTCCTTAAGTGCCTTATTCCTTAAATGTCCTTAAGTGCCTTATTCCTTAAGTACCATGTCCTTAAGTACCCAAACATCTATTCAGAGAGGTATGCACATTGTGTAATGTGAAAAAAAAAAAAAAATATTGTGACATGAAGCGATGTGAAATGATCCTAGTAGAGGATCAAAGCACAAGAAATAAACATTTCTACTTTGGCCAGGAAGCTTGACAATATTTCTCATGGTGAGCAGCGGGTGAATTCAATGGGGCCGCATGCAGGCCGCATGCAGAAGAAAAGAGGATGAACAAGCATGCAGATAACCTGTTATGTCTACGCAAGGTCCTACAAGGGAATGAAGACCTTTCCATTCCTGGGCACTGTGGGTGGCAGCAGACTGTGGCCAGTAGCCTCTAAAAGCAGAAGCTTCTGAAGTTTAACATAAAGAACTGCTAGCCCGGGTTACATGCTTAATGTTTAAATGGTCAAGCCTAGGTAAGAGGATTTCTGTAGAGAACTTGGTTCCTTTTCTTGTCCTTTTACAGACAAACTACTTTTTAGAACTTTTCCTCAATTTACCCCTTAGAGCTTCCCTAAAAAGTCTTCCCTAAAAGTCACCAACATTGCCCATGAGGACTTCTAGAGTTCAACTGTACTTGCAGAGGGCCAGCAGGGTGATCCCTGGCCTTATTATAAGCCAGGCCTGGCAAGATGGAGAGCGTAATTATAGTGTAATAAAGTACGTGCAGACATTATTTAACTGGCAAAATTTGCATTTAAATGGAAGTTTTAAAATGAAAATATGTAAGAACCTGACGGATGCAATATTCGGTATGCCCTATGCTAGCAACTTGAAACTACCTTTCCTAATGCTGCATTGCGTTTCCTCAGTCCACATGTATGCGGTAAATGGATCTGGGAAAAAAAAAAAAAAAGAAAAAAAGAAGAAAAAAGCCCTGCTTTGATACTGAAAGCCTTTTTAAGGCTCTATTGAATTTTGTAGCTTTCTGACCTTCCTGACCCACTGCAATTAGCATGACAGACAAAAAATATATTTGTTTATAGACACTGAGTACCAAGATTCCATGACCAGAAACTATTTCTGTTCACTAACACTGTGGTCTGTAATCCATAGAATTCCATATTGTGACTTACAGTGGTTAGAGAATTGTTTTTTCCTCACAGCAGTGATAAAATGCAAGAAAACTGTAGTTTTCATACACACATATTCATACTTACAAAGACACACATGGCAAATTAATCAGGTACCAGCTGCTAAGTAGGTATGTGGGTACCATATTTAAGCCTGTTGTTTCTCAGAGCAAAAACTCAAGCTCAGATCAAAACAAACAAAAATCCAAGGAGACTAAACTAGACAGTTTAGTTCTGAAGAGTGGCCTGGAGGAGACAGGCATATTTTGATAGCATAGGGGTGTGTGCATATCTGTCTCCTGCAGTGCTTCTGCTTCTACCACGCAGGCTACACCAGCAAAAAGCTGAAAGAAGGAGGATGAGGCTAAATTCTGAGGAAAAAAACACAGAAAGCAGATGGGAAAATAAAAGATAAGGCAGATAGGCAGTGTCTTAAGGCACGGTGGGATAGCAACCAGAAAGCCCTATGAAACCTCCAGTCCACGTTCAGGACCAGGAGATATTAGCAAATAAGCCGGAGATGTGACTTCCATGCATTCTTGTGTTCCCTCTTTCAGTCAGTCCTTGATCTCATCAAATATGTTACCGAACACTGGGCCTCCTGCCCAACACTTACGTCAGGCGAGATCCATCAATCCACTCCCCGAACGGCGCGTTCTGTCAAACCACATTACTCTGCTGGACATCAAATCACATTATGCAATGCCGTCCTCCCGTGGTGGGCAAATTAATGTAGAGGATAGCACAGCCTCATGCTATTTTTAGGGTTTACTGATTAAGAAACATATATACATAACAATGAGCACCAAGCTACCTTTGAGGCGCAGTGTTAAGGAGGTGTTGACAAAGCTCGCAAGTGAATCATGCTGCATATATCAAAGACAAAGGGACAGTTTCAGAATCACCACAATCCCATAGGTGTCCATTAACTGCATTTGATTTCACCCGTTTTACTTTGCATTGCACAAATGAGAGCCTAAATGGTGAAAAAAACACAAATTAATAGAGAGGAGCATTGCTCACTTAAACGTTCCCCAATTACACACAACAGGTCATAACAGAGATGACAGATTTCGCATTTTTCAATAGGAAGTCATGGCCTACTGAGGGAACAAGGCCAAATTCACACACTACAAGGACTAGGCAGAACCACTGTCTATGCTGTGACCTAAGAAATGTAGCAGCTTCAAATTAGTTCTGTTAAAAACCAAAGCACCGCTCATCCACAATTCTGGATACACAGTTGAAGTGATGAATTACTTTTACTTCTGAGAAATGCTTCAGATCCAGACTGATTTTGATTTTTTTTTTAATTCCTTAATCTACAAGACTGTCTTTATTCTTTATATTGATAGATGCTGATCTCTTGATTTCTTTCACTCTTTCGTTGGCTTTCCAAAGCTCATAGCATCTCTGAAAATCCTCTGTTTTTTCAACACATCTCTTGTGGGCAATGCTGTGATCCAAACAGCATTTCCAGTGAGGACTTTTCCCATGACAAGCTGCTCTGAACACCAGAGAAGAACACAGAAGCAAAAGTAGCCCAAGAAAAATGGGGTCATGACACAGAACCCATGACTGGCCTATCCTCTAATGCAGAAATAGAGGAAGATTTTAATGGAAAGCCAAAACTATGAAATCATCACTGGACCTTAAGAGCTCAAGCCTTGGTATGGTCAGATCCATACGAACTGAGTCCCCAAATTTCTTTGTGTCTCTGATGTAGCCTGGAGAAGAGAAGGCTGAGGGGGGACCTGATCAGCGTGTATAAATACCTCAAGGGAGGCAGTGAGGAGGAGGGGGGCAGCCTCTTTTCAGTGGTGGACAGTGATAGGACTAGAGGAAATGGCTTCAAACTGAAGCATCGGAAGTTCCACAGGAACTTAAGGAAGCATTTCTTCACTGTGAGGGTGACAAAGCACTGGAACAGGCTGCCCAGAGAGGTTGTGCAGTCTCCTTCTTTGGAGATCTTTAAAACCCGCTTGGATGCAGCCCTGTGCCACGTGCTCTAGGTGACCCTGCGTGAGCAGGGGGGTTGGACTCGATGACCTCTGAGGTCCCTTCCAACCTTCGGCATTCTATGATTCTATGATTCTATGTAAGGGTTTGAGTATGATTCATGCCATTCTCCAGCTTTGCCTCTGACATGGGCTCTCACAACTCCTGTAGCCTATGCCTCAAATCAAAATGTATGGCAAGGAGATGCATGCAGGGGAAAAAGTTGAACTGTAGAGACTCAAGGTTTTGGAAGCTCTTCCCTCATCAGATGCATTACTTTTCACAATGCATCCAGGAGCTACTTCTAGCTCCTGCACTAGAACACAGGCTGGTTGTCCCAAGAGTAGCAGAAGCTGAATGCTAACTTTGGGAATGTTCATAGAGGCATCTCCTCTACCTCCTTTCTGAGCAGGTGCTCCCTAATTCCTGGACTCAGGAAGCCCCTTCCATACCCCCAGCCCTTGGAAACACTTAATTGCTTGCTAAGTGTGAATTCATACACTGCAGAGAGAAGGCATCTTTTATTTAACCTAGAACTGGGCCATTATTTATTTATATTAAGTGAAAAACTTAAACTACATGTGGCCTAATAACAGACTTGCTCATATTGGTAAGTTGCTACATAGTCTTTCCTGGAGTAAAGCTATTTCGAATTGCCTCTGTTAAATTCAAAAAATAATTTAAAAAGAAAAGAATAAAGAAATAAAAGGACCTGGAAACATTTCAGCTCTTGATGGGATAAATGTGATTCAGAAATGTATGGCTTTGCAGACACGGACAAGTGTGTGTGAAAGAAAGGGCAACACGGAGTAAAACCAAAACGTTTAACCTTAACGCTGGTGATGCTATCCGGAGCTTTCCTGTGTTGTGAGCACCATGTTTTCATAAGCCTCACATTGAGCATTTTGCCCATTCTGATGGCTCATTCCTAATCTGAAAATTTCTTCTTTGATAAGTTTTGGCTCCTCCGAGAGATTAGAGTGATTTACGTTAAAAGAGAGATGAATGCTTTCCTTCCCTTCAGATAGGGAGATGCAAATGCAAAAGGGCTTTAAAGGTCTTTGTCCAAATCAGCTCTTTCTTTCCCCCCACCTGCTCTAGGAGAATCAGTCATGTCTGTGCAAATCTCACTTCCATTAACCTTTCAAGTACTGCTGACATTCCTGGACAGTAAGTCTCCAGCACTATATGTCAAGAACCAGCTGACATATCCTTTAAAAGTCCCTCTTGCTGTATATCTTGACTCTGCTGGCTAGGCTGCAGGTCAGATCTTCGGAAATATTAAGCTGAAGCCTAATTTACAACCTGAAAAGTAATTCCCAGATGGAAACTATTGCTTTCTAGCTCACTAACCCCATTCACCTCTGGGTGCTCAAAGGTTAGGTAGAGGAGCTAATTTTTGTAAGAGCAATAGTAATGGAAAACCAATGCAAGGGCCAGAAAGTTACTCATATGAGTCATGAACAAGGCTGGAGGATGGGATGCACCTTTGGCTCGGTCAGACCATCACAGTATATTAGGGCATGTTTAAATGGTCACTTTAATCAGGTCTTGCAAAACTTGACTTTGAGCTAAGAACTTCAGCTTTGCCAGCCAAAACAGCAACACAACCTGGTGCTCACCTGCTTAGACTTGTTCTTCATGTTGCATTTTTTACAGTATCTTTTTGCATACTGACTAGCAGGAGAGATATCTCCCATATACTGGTAATACACAGGCAGATATCCAGTTTTTACGTAATTGCAAATACGATCAAAATTAACCCAGTTCTTCCAAAGTAAGAACATTCTTCCCGATTGCTTTAAGTGTCCTGACTATGATCACAGGCAGGAAGTTAAAATAAGACATGAAACCTTACAGCAGATGCAAGGAAAAAGCTCATTAAAGCGAATCTGGTCAAAGGAACCATGGAAGAATGCAGAAGTAGCAAATTAGGATAGCAAATGACACTCAGTGGTAAAAGGGCAAAAATAAACATGTCAGTGAATTCACCAAAACTCACTGGAATTGCTAATCCTCTTTTCTTTCTTCACTGCAAAAAAAATTAGAAGAGTGATTTATGCAAGTAATATCGTATAAATTGGGTTTAAGGCTGATGAGCTTGGCGTGGGTCAGACACCCTGTGTATTTGTAAAGCCTTGACAGGGCTCTAGATTTTGCTTTAAAGAAGTGAAAATGTTTTCAGTGCCTGCTAGGGGCAAACCTAACACCTTTCTGTATTAAAGCAAACACAGCTAGAAAAGATGGGGGAAAAAATAAAAAGAGATGTAAAATCATGCCACTTTTCTATCAGCGTCCTTCTATTCATGTAAGCCAGACACAGATGACAGGACTTAATATAAAGACCAATTAAAACAAAATTATTAATATGTTCCTATATAGCCAAACTTTCTAGCATTAAAAGAATTAAGTTGCAATGGAATCCACTTTTCTTTCAGATACAGCCCAATGCTAGCCAGCCTCCTGCATTGCTACTTGGGGAAGAGTAAAAATGCAAGATGCTACAAACAGACCTTTCTTTCCCTGGCCAATGGCCATGCACAACATTGTAGTTAACACCTTATTTCCGTGGATTCTGTTTTGTTTTAGACCTGAGCAATTTCCTTTATCATTTCACTTAATATATGAGCTCCTGCTGAAAAAAAATACGGCGAAAAAGAAGTCATTATGCATAAGTACACATTTTGAAGACCTTTTGCATCCCTTATTTTTTGTTGCATGCTCTAAACTGAAGCCTTTCTTCTGAGATTTTAAGCATAACCTGTATACCTGAGATAACCACAAGCATACAGCTCTGAGTGTTTTTTAAAGGAAAATATATATTTAAAAAAAAAAAAGACCAAAAAACAGTAACAAACTTTAATTCACCTTCAATAGTCAAGGAGGAACGGCGGGTGAATAAAAGCCTCAAGGAGAAGATCTCTGGAGCTTATTAGAGATAATAGAGGTTAAACGGCCTAGTATTTTTAGAGTATTCTCACTCTGAATGGAAAATAGTGAACCGAGGTCACACAAACAAGCACAAGCCAAAATACTTTAAGACTCTCTGAGCAGAGGTTCCACGTGTGACCAAGCAGAGCGCTTTCCACACTGCCCCCCAGCAGGATGCTCTAGCTTCAAAGTCCCTAACTAAGTACAGTGGACACAAAGCTTTTTTTTTTTTTTTYTTTTTTTTYTTTTTTCTYTTTTTTTTTTTTTTTTACAGAATGATTTTTTTTCCTTGCTGCTTTTATCGGTTCCCTTTTTCTAAGCAAAATCCTTAGCTGAGGGGTTTTGCTGCACCCGCTGACCTTGACTTCTTGTCATTTCCAGGATGGCTGGTGGAAAGCATTGAAGCCAGTGTCAGGGAAGGAGAAGCTGTCCCTGCCAGCCAGCGCTCAGGCTGGAGCAGTTATATCACCACTGCTCCCTCAGAGAGTGAAGGAATGTCATCAGCTTTCAAATACGACCTCCTGTGGCAATTTTCCAGGTCATCAATTTTATCAGAGATCACATTTTTTGTTATGTATTTCATTACCTCTTTGCAGTCCCGCAGTAGCAGCTTCATTGCTTTTAATCCCACTTTCTGCAGCACCACTTCTGGCATTAAAAGCAGGAGGAGATGTTTTAACCTTTGGTGACTCTCCCTGGCATGCTCGTAGGGTAGATGTTCCCTAAGGTGAGGTTTTCAGAGCCTTACTCCTTGTCCATGATCCTTGTCCTTCAACACCACCGTGGAAAGCATTGGTCTCCCCTGACATCTCACATGTCTGCATCTGAAATACATATATAAAATAAATGTCTAAAAGAAATCAGACATATAGGGCTCAAGATCTTTTTGCTCGAGAACTTTGTCTCCACCAACAGCAAAAGGAGTCAATAGGACTCAATAGAGTCAAGAGGAAACCTCTGTGATGGAGGTATCGGTGGGTGATGACTCCCATGCATTAAGCAATGGGAGATATTTGTCCTTGACCTCAGCCCAGCCAAAAAACAACCTAGAAGCAGAAAAATAATGCCAAATATCTTCCATAGGAGCAAAAAGATGGTTGAGGGATGAAAGGGGGAGAAAAAATTGCTTAAGCATCTTAAAAGCAAGCTGTCTACTGCTTGCTCTCTGTTATATCACTGATATTAACTGATCTTTGTATGAAAAGCCTCAAGTGCTGTCAAAGCCAACCCCACAACTTTAAGAAAAAGTCTTTAAAGGACATTTTCAGGGAAGTCTGCTCTTCTGGTTGGCCTCTGCTTTGGTTGACAGTTGTCAGGATGCAGCTATTCCAGAGGACTTTGTGCCTTGGATTGATGGACTTCTGTGTCTCAACGTGGTAGGAACCGGATGGGAGAACCTTACAATCACTGGGACAGGCATTTGGCCTTGTGAATAATGATGCTCCAAGGCAACTGAATTAGACGTGCTCTAAATGGCCTATAACTGAAGGAAGCCTCAGGCCAATTAGTTGCTGACTTTTCCAAGATCGTTTCAATTGATTTTTTTTTTCCCCTTTGAAACACCAGCTAGAGAATTGAGTATGACCCAATGAGGGAAGCTACAGGGTGATTTAGAGTAACTTTGCTGAAAGAAGCACAGCTAATAGCCAGGCATGGGGCAGGAGCACATATGTAGGCAGAGGGGGAATTACCAGTTGACTAGCAACTGAATTCAGAGTGCATAAACTGTAGAGAAAAGCAGAGAAGCCCTTAATATGAAAGTAAACTAGTGGCTTCCTTATAATCTATATACAAACATAAAAGCAGACTTTAACCTACCGCGTCTCAGCCAGAAGCGTGAGGTCGGTTTACAGCACCCCATTCATTCCAATCTCAGGCTTGCAAAATGATGTCTTTTTCTCCCTGCTATACAGAATACAGAATTGATATCTATGTGATATCTATGTGATTTGGTTTCAGGAAGCTAATATTTCCCTCAAATGCAAGCATTTACCAGGTGTACGAAGTGCATTTTGAAGAGCAAGGAGTGCTAAAGTACATCATAACCTCTTCCTCCCCTCCTACCAGACTGAAACAAGTCTGTCAGTTTGCTTTTTTTCCATAATACAAATTTAAACTCCCATCCAAATAAATTATTTTCTAAATTATAATGTCAATTAATATAATGGCTCATCTTATCTGTGCCTTCTAAGTGCTACATGACTTAAAAACATCAATTATAAGGGAGACTACAGAAGAATAAGAATAGAAATTAGCATCTCATAGACATCACTTCTGCCCTTAGTAAGTTAGTGAAGCTCATATAGAAGGAAATAGATTTCAGTAGACTTCAAGTATATTGCCACTGACAACTCAGCCTCTTTTCTGTTATTACAAGCAAATTGGGCAAGGCAAATTTGACTGCATTTCTAGACAAAATGACTAAATCTGGAAAAGCAGAAACTGCAATAATTTGTTGTACATGTTAAACTGGTGCAATATCTCATAAAATGGTTAAAAGGTTATGAAATTAGGCTAGAAAGCTGTAAGAGACGTTTCTGGCAGGATCTGTCATCAGGAATTAGAGGTAAATAAGCAATCGTGTTAATTAGGAAAAACATTAGTAAAATGCTGCACTCAGGCAGATTTGCATTACATGTATCTTCTATCTGTTCAGTGCACGAGTAAAAATAAATTGCTTGTTTTCATATGCCTCAGTTTCCCACTTGCAGGATAGCTGGATCAGTATCTCCTCCTTGCTAATGGCTGGCTATGCACATTATAAACTTCAGATTAAAAGCTGCCTGCACACTGGGTTTTGTGCAGGTCTGCTTGCAAAAGGAACCATTACCCCAAGAAAATGGAAGAGAGAAAAAATTAACTTGCATTTTTTTCATCAACCTGGATGTCTCACAGAAGTAAAGTTCCAGTGCTCACCTATACTCATGCCCTACATAAAGTTATGCAAGGAATTTAAGTAAAATTATTCATTGCTTATTTTTGCCAGTTTTTCAATGCAACAGAGGCAGTTTATCACCACTGAATCCATCAAATCCAAAGGCATTGGAACCTCCAAACAGCAACTCCTGCACCAGTGTTTAACAAGGACAATTGTCTAAGCAGAAATATATTGTACACAGCGCTGTAGTCTAAACCATGTAATGTCTTAAAGGATTCAAGAGCAGTTACAGCTCCACAGATCATAAAGCCTTGCATTTTTCAGAAATTGGGAGTGAATAAAGATTAGGTGTTAGGAGAAAAGTCATGTGTCATACACAAAATAGAGCCCAAAAAGAGCAAATGAAGCTGTACTGCAGGGGGAAACCAGAAAGCCTTTCAATCCATCCCATTATTATTATTACATATTAGACTGGGCTGAGGTGCAAACGTGCAGTGTAGCTCTTCATTTGATTCAACCTTATTACTAGCTATAAAAGTCTGCTTCTACCTGATTACCTAAATTGTCAGAAAAAATTGCACTTAGAGCAGCAGAGAAAATAAAATACTTTTTTTTTCCCCTGCTACTGCCTGTTAGAAAACATCTCCACTTCAAAATAGCTACCATTTTATTTCCATATGTCCTGCATTTATTACCCTCCTAAGCTACCTGCTGAATTTATCTCTTCCTTTAGCCTCCTCCTTCCAGAGTCTTAATCCCACATTCTTGTATGTCTTTATGCAGTGACCATTCATCCAAAGCAGCAGATACTTAGGACTGAAGACTGGCAGGAAAAAGAAAAGGAGCAATCTTTAAAAGTGGCTGATGGCAGTTTGATGCCAAGTCCTTAGCACCTTGCAGGGGCCTTTTGTGCCTTTGCAAAAGGTGCATCTGGGGGGTGTTTAATTAGCTACATGGACAGAAGTTTTCATTTATCCATTTATTTGGATCTGGAAAATAAGCCTGCTTACATTATGGTCCCAAGCAAGCTCTCTGGACATGCAAGGATCCAGCTGCTCCCTCTATAAGATGCTGTATTTAAGATTGTGCAGTTGCCCCACAGATTGTAAGGGAAATGGTGCCCAAGCTTTTTGGACTTGCCTGTCACAGTTTAGGAATGAATTTGTTACCGAGTCCAAAGGAAGGGTTTGCAGGTGACCAGAAGAACACACAGCAAGAGCGCAGAAACCACATGCGGCCTGGATCCCTGAAGGCAACCAACACAGAGGCACTCCTAATAACACAAGAACAAAAAGTAAATCATATTAGGACAAATTCTACGCAATGATGAGGCTGCTTGCTGATTTACTGCCTTCCTCCAGCAACCAGGGGTGCTCTAAAGGCACAGCAGCAGCTAGAAGCTGAGGGTACGATGCACAACAGATGTCACAGCTCCTTGTTTTGTCTACAGCTCCTTATTTTGTCTACAAGGATGGACATTTCTCAGAGGGCACGTGCAAACACCCTGTGGCCTATGCATTATTTAGCAGCTGGCTAACCCTGCTGAGCAGCTGGCTCTCGCACCACGTGCACAAAACTCAGGCGCTTGTCAGCACCGCTGCAAACTGCTGCATAAATAAATTAGGCAGGTTTTAAAAGGCATGCGTTGGTACTCTGCTGTAATAGCTTAATATTTAGGACAACCTTACAGTTACCCTTAAGCTGTTGCTGCCACCAGGATACTTTGGGATTGGATATTGCACTGTCCAGCCTCTGCCTTTCATGGCTGTTCCCATCTTCCTTGAACTGCTGTTCCCATCTTCCTTGATTTGCCCCAGGAGGTTGACAAGTTCAGCATTCTCTATAAAAGAAGGAAAAAATGCAACAGCTTTAAGCCTAGGTCTTGTTCAATCAAACGTGGTTCCTTTGCCACCTGCACGGGCACCTCTGCATTCCTTGAGAAGCTCCCACCTCACGTTGCCCTTTCCAAGCTCCAGGCATCCAGTGCCAGAGCAGAGCACCCTCCCCTCCCTGGTCCACCTTGCAGAACGTCAGCTGTCAGTTTAAAAGGTTTGTTTTGATTAAACTGATGCAAAACAGAAGCTTTCATTAGTGGATCCATCAGCTTCCCCACTGCTCCAGTGATTAGGCATGGAGCGCTCAGGGTATTGTTAGAACCCACTTTTATTTCAAAGCATTAGACAGCTAATTTGGGGTGTATGTTTTTTGCAAAGAGATCAAGTCCATCTTTTCTTTTTCTTTTTTTTTTTCCCCCTCCCAAAAGCAAAGAGACAGCGAATTCCCTGCATTCACAGCACACAAAGAAAGGAGGCAATATTAAAAAAGTCAACACAATTTCTGACACTCTGCTTGGATGAGCATACTTTGAAAGCTCCTGAATGAAGATGCTAACAGGTAGAAGAAAGATGTCTTCATTTTTATGAAGGAGCATCCCCTGTACACCCGCTGGTTGCTGGGATCCACACCAAACAGTATGACCCAGCACTCACCTGTAACAAAATTCAATTTAAAACATCCTGGCTGGTGGTGATTAACCTGAAAGGAAGCATTTTGTTATGACTCCCTCGTGGCAAAAGGCTGCTCACAGCCACCTCCAATTTAGAGGGATATAATCCAGTGGTCTTATTCAGGTTCGTGTTCTGTGAGGATTCTCCTCATTTTCTTCTTCATTTTCTTTTTTGTTCCAACCCCAGAGCATCTAAGTGCAGCATATTCCTCATGGCAGACTTGGGAATCAGAAGTGATTTTCCAGTTAACAGTATTCCTGAATAATTGGTCAAGCTTTCAGGTCTCTGAGATATCAAAGTACTTGTGTCCATCCTGAAGTTCTTCAAAGCAGCTTGATTTAGGACATTGATTATTGTTGTTGACTTACAGGGGAAAAGGAAAGGGGGTTTCTGGCTTGACTGGATTCAGACTTAGCTTCAACACATTGCTCCAAAAGGAGCTTCTCTCTCCTTATATGAAAACCATGATCCTAGAGAAACTCTTCCAACTCACCAGCTGATGGGAAAGAAGCACCATCACCTAATGGGCCAGGATAGGGGGGAGTTTTGGAGACTTTTTTTTGTAAATTTGAAGCTTTATCAAAACTGAAAGTGAGCCTTTATATGCTCACTGATTAGCTCTAAAGTGTTCCCTCCACTTGCTAAGCCTAGATTAGCTATTTTTTCCAAGATCTTTAAAGATTCATTCTCCATGGACTGTTTTAAGTGTCCTGCCACAAAGTCATGCTAGCTCTGACCTGAGTCAATATTTTAGATTTTCAACATGAAGATAATAGCTAAGCAACTTAAAAATACTTCTTGCTCTCCTTCACAGAAAATATGAAGCTTTCTTCTATTCAAAAGAATTCTTAACAAAATCAGAATATCTTCTTTAAAAGTGTCCTCCCTTTTCTCTTGGCCTTTACAGACTTGTGCTCATTATACTGCTTATTCTGTACTTCCCATTTCTGCCTTTCCTACTACTGAAAGACTAAAACTGGCTTCCTGCTTGTCACTGGTTCCTGCTGCTTTCTCCTCCAGCTTTGCAACAAGACTGACCATGTATTTGCATTGCAGGGAATAAGATAATTAAATATTGCAATTCTTCACGTGATTTCTGTGCTAATATTTAAGATCCATCGCTTTTGATAAGACCATAAATTCCTTAGTTCCTCTTTCTGAAATGCTCAGTTCAATAAACACCTACTTGTTGCTATACAAAGATAACAAATATGGGAATAGCTTGGTAAAATTAGATGCTTTTGAAGAGTTACAAGTGTTGTTGTACAAATATCATTTTCTTGATATTTTATATATTTTTATATATATATATATATATATAGCTAATTTCCAGGATACACACAGAGGTATATGTATAGGAGTCTCAGCAGAGACTCCTGCTTGCATTACTTATAATTCCTAACACCAAGCCACTGACAGATATCTGAAGGGAAGTTCTGATAAATGTAAGAAATTCAGAAACAGACAGAATTCACAGGGGGGATAAGAACTGCTGGAACATCCCCATGCCAGCTGCACTATCATTTCAGTATTCTCAGGCCTATTATTTTAGCATAAATACCTATGTGAATAACTGAGTCATATGTTTGCATTAGAAGAGCAAAGAAAATGTTCAAGTACATGATCTATCTTTTAGGTTAACAGAAAGCATGTTTCATATTTTCAGCTTCTCAGCCTCAGAAAAATTTTTGGGAAAAAAAAGCAGATTTTCAAAGGTCTTGGTCTATTGGTGATCTTTTGTATATATGTGTATGCATATATATATATTTATGCATATATGCATATATATATATATGTGTGTGTGTATATATATATATATATATTTAATCCCCTCAACCTGGTGGGAAGAGAAGCATCCTTAAAAAAAGGCATAGTCATGGGCATCCCTTCAAAGCCATTATGCCATAACGTTATCTATTCTGTCTGTACCTTAGTCAGATGAAAATTGGGAACAAAATTTTCATTACATTGTCCATTAATTAGTCACTGTAACTACTACCATGCAGGGAAAACCAAATCTATACCCATCACTGATCATAATTAAGAAATCTAAAAAGCTTTTGTTTCAGGGCTTAGATTTTGCTGGTAAAGCTTCCTTGGCATAGGGCATCAAATGGGGTCACAAAACTCAGTGGTATCAACACATTTTCTCTTCTGAAAATGTTTCAAGCTCCCTGAAACAGACTTTTTTTTTTTTTTTTGATAAAAAGGCTAATGGTTGCTAAGTTTGCCACAAGGAGCCTCCAGCCCCTCGGTAGAATGAGCTCTTTATCCTAAATGTGAGAAAAAAAGGAGCAGTTGAACTGAATTGCCCATGGAATCAGACTGCTGGATCTAAGTTAGTCCAAGCTAATCCAAGTTTTCTTATGCAAAACTAAAGAGAGAGAAAAAGAAAATCACAACTGAGGTACAGCTGACCAGCTCACAGCTAATTTTTATCCCGTTTCCTTATCCCCAAGTAATAATATTTACTCATCCTTCAAGTGAAGGTTAAACTTCTGCTTTCCTAATATTCACATTCACTGATCTTAGCAGGAAGAGAATCTGTAAAAGAAACATTGGCCACATTAATTATCACATTAAAAATGACTGCAGAAGTCAAACAGAGCACGGAAACACACTGCAGGCAATACAGCCAGCTCTTTGGAGGATGTTCCCTGACCTTGAGAAAGGAGGTGTCCTCCCTCCTAAAGAAAGGAAGAGCCTGTGAAAGAGGATCAAGTTGGCATAGAAATCTCCCCTCTAGCGGTATAAGGAACCAACATCAGCGTGGTGGAGATACCTCCCATGCCACCAATAAATCACGACCAGGTTAGATGTCCCTGGAATATAATTACTGCCATTCATCGGATACGTAGCTCAGACTTCATCTTCTTGGACATCTCATTCTGAGGACAATCAAATGCAAGGGTCCTTGGGGAGACAATATATGTCTTCCTTAAGCAATTAATATTGCACTCTATAAAAGCTATTTTTCAATGTTAATTAAATTCCCAATATCATTTTTTTAAGTAGCAATGTAAAGGATATAGAGGTGAGGAAATATTTGGCTACCATTCCTACTGTGTACAGTCCTTTGGGTAGAGGTCTTAGGTAGCCCTTATACTACTGTTGAGAGAATAACAGCCCCTGGATAACTCCCTACAAAAGCTTCTTAGCTGTCTCAGTTCATTCTGATACCTTCTGGGTTCTTTGGAGGTGGAAAGAAATCCTGACAAGCATTTTGCAGTGGAATATGGTAGGAAAAGTAATTCCAAATTAGAAATTAGAAAAAGCAGAAAAAGTCCAAATTCCAAAGAGGTCCCAGGTAACCTCTATAGGATACTGCTTATGAAGTCTTGTCATACAAGCACTGACTATCACATCCACAGAGGGGCCACAAATGACACTGGAGAAGCTCTTGCATGGAGCCCCATGGCTCCATGCAAAACCCCAGCATTCAGGAGAATGTAAGTCACCAGGAATAAAGCCAAGTCGTCTTCATGTCAATGGCCAAACACCAAGTGATCTGCAAGGGCCACATTTGCAGCCTCAGGCTTCTGAAATGCTGTGAAAGAAAGAATTGCAAATATTGCAAATTGATAAAATGGTTACTCTGCTCATGCTATAGCCCCGAGAAAAAGCGTAAATTTTGCAACTCCATTTACTTTTCCCTCCTTTAATATTTCTGAGCCATTTCCACAACATATTTCACTGTCATCACAAGTGATTTACTTAGAACTAATTTTCTCTCTAGGTCTACCATCTGCAACTAATTATTTCAGAATACATACTCTGCTTCAATTAGAAATATTTCCAAATATTTAGATAGAACATCTTACTGATGTACAGGTCATCTGAAGGAAATAAGAAATATTATATGTACAAAAAAAAAAAAAGAAAAAAAAAAGCTAGAAGAAGAACTTTGGAAGTGCTTTATGTGGACCAGTGTCTACATAAAAGCTGCTTGTAATCTTTCCCAAATAATCCTTTTCTGTTAGTAAATTCTGATTTGATCAAGTCAATGTGTTCTACAAGAAATGCTTCGCTCTATCAGAGTGAAGTAATATTTTTTTCTCCTTTTTGAAGGGGTTTGTTATTTTTTTCTGTGCTATATATGTATATCTCAGAAAATAGTGATTATAATATATTCTAATGCCACACAAAACTTTGCACCCAAAGTTCATTTGCACTTTCCTGGCAATTTCCCACAGGAATTATAGTACTAAGATTCAAGCATAGCTCACAAAACCCAATCACATTTCTCTTCACCCAGGCAGTTCATCCATAAAATTTCATCCTATTGATGCTGAATCTATCAAAGCAAACAACCTGAGAGCATTCCAGCTTTCACAAAACACCAAGTTTCCATTCCTCCAGCAAATTGTGACGTCCTGAGTTCCCCCAGAGCAGGACAATTTCATCAGATCAATCGGCACACTGTTAGTTTCAGCAACATGCATCTCTCTACCCTAGTTCTTCTCCCCAATCTTTACTGTAAGAACCCAAGTGGATAATAGCAGAAAAGTCTCTTCATAGCTTGTTCCTATAGTTGACTCTTTTGGAAATCATCTGAACAACAAACCTAAGGGTAAGAGCTGATTTGGCCTGAACTGTTTATTAAGTTGCTCTTTACTGTTAAAATGATTTAGAGAATCCCTGGGCCCTTTCCAAGCGGACAGGGACACCAGGGATAACATGACATATCATCAACCCTGGTAGCCAACAGCACTTCCATGGCCATCACAGTCCCTGAACTTGGTGTGAAAATGAACCAAAATACATAAAACCCCATGAGGACTAACAAACATACTGGCAACATGAAAATAATAAAAAAAAAAAACAAAACCATACACCCATGTGAACACTTTCCAGAAACCTAATGCAAAACAAGCATGATTTGCACTTACAGATTACTTGAGTTTGGCTTGAATAGTCCAGATTAGGTGCCACACTTGATAAAAAATAGGTGAGGAATAGATGAAAGTGCTGCTCTACTGAAAGTGTAAACACAAAATCACTTGGTGTTTCTTCAAAAGTTGTATTCGCCTCTTCTGAGGTATTTCTAGAGTCACATATTGGAGTACTAGATTTTGTTTAAATGACTATCACTTCTCTAAGTGCAGCATATTTATAACCGGGCAGGACACTTTCTTGAAGCAATATTGTTTTTGTTGAAAAAAAACAAAAGAGAATATACAGATGTTCTATTCATGTTCCATTCATCTGCATTATCTTCAGTTAATTTAAAGCATCTGTAAGACTTTCTCTGTTATCAACTGGGCTAAAACTTTACTTCTACTCTTGGCTGAGAGCAATCTCTCCATCACTGCAAGGAAGCTGCATGAAAGAGCAGAAATTCTTCCAAGCCTCGTAATGAAACCATCCCATTTAATGCTACTGCAGCAATACAGCTCAGCACACTGGGCTTAGTGCCCTCCCCAGGGTTTCACACTGAAGTTTGACTTAGATTATGATGGTCCAATTATACCCCAAATACTAAACTCTGAATTTTGTCTCATTTATCTTAATTTTTATTAACAGAGAAAACCTGTCTGTCAGCTCCTTTCATTCCAGGCATCCATCCCTTTATGTTATTAATTTGTTTCTTACAAGATTTATTATATATGAGGTCCTGTTTTTCACATCATTTCTTTGTAATATATACAACTTTCTTCTTATGGCTTTACATTAGAATAGCTTTTCCTTCCTTTATTTTTTTTAATGCAGTTTCAGCTCTGTTACAGTATAAGCTGCCCTGGAATCAATTATTTGAGCTACGGACAGCTTGAAAGTATATTCTGCTTAGAAGTGCTCAATTTCTCTGCTGAGACAAACCCCAGCACATTAGGTGACACATAATCTTTGCAAATGGAAAGCAAGAAGCTAATTAAGAAGTAAAACTCTGCCGGTTTTCTTTGCTGGCATTTAGGAGTGGAATATTAATCAAGTATTAACCATGTCAGAGAGGAGCCAGATTAAACAGTCTTCGCTGGAGAAAAAAGGAAGGAAAAAAGAAATATGTTCTTCTCTTCCCATTAGCAACATCAGTCCTTATCATTATTCCCACAACTAAATACATGGGACTACTCTTTCCCTTGTAGATATCTGAGTCAAACTTATCAAAGGACTGTTTGGAGATGGCTCATTTTACTGCCTAACCAAGCTCTGTGTCTAGTCCAGGAAAAGAATAATCCTGTGTATATCTCATACTGCTAATATTATTTTAAAAAATCAATGCTTCCTTGCAGGTTACCTATCCTTTGTGGAAGACGACTGTGAAGACCATGTCCCATGTAAAAACAGATGCCCCATGCAGGTGACCATGACCATCATTGTCTTTAAGGGAAAATGGCTGTTGATGGTTGATATCAGTGGCATGTGTCCTCCAGTAATAGCTTCCAGGGACCTGTCAAGCTGATCATCAGCATGGCCCAATTTGGGGACTTCAGGAAAACACACAGATACACAAGGTTTTGGTAAGAGACAGAAGGAGGCCTGGAAGTTCTTCCCTTTAACATCATTGTATGTCCTTTAGAAGGTCTTAAGACCTTTAAGGCCATTGTAGGGAGTCATTGGAAAAGAAAGCTGTTGCCCAAAGGACTTTCAGGATTTTCTTGTAATTTGTTTTAATTTATATATATCGAGCACATTCTTGGCTTCCCCTAGGTTAATCAAAAATAAGCAGGAAGAGTGCTTTATCATAGTTAGAGAAAAGCACGAGCTCTGGGACATTAATTTCAATGGCAAATTATTTACAACGCAAATCCTGTACTAAGACTGTTCCCTCTTTTCATTTTAAATCTCTTATTCTGAACACACTAAAAGAATACCCTGAAAATATACTGTATAGGGAAAAAAAAAGGAGGAAAAGCTGTCATGTTTTTTTCGAAGCATACATGGAAGAAGCCCTGTTAAAAGACGAAGTCTCCTGCCTTCCATAGACTTACCAACCAAATTTCTGAGATTACCAGCCTTGCTTGGAAAAGAAGCCAATATCACTATGCACTCCTGCTATTAGAAATATATAGCTATAATATAGTCTTCCACTGAACTCTCTCCTTTAGAAAATCCATATACAGGCAATCTTCTTTTTTATGGAAGGTAAAGGCTGTCATCAAACAAAACATTTATTTAGGTCTCCTTCAGTTGGTAGGTTTACAGGAAAAAGTGGCTCTGTTAATCTGTGGATCTGTTTCAGGCTGCCTCTAGAGTCTCCTCTTAGAAAAGAGAATAAGTCCGAATAAACAAATACAACAATTAAAATATTTTTTCCGCATACCAGAAGATAACCTCCTCCAGCTGATTTAAAGCTGAGCATGACTAGACACGGGTTTTCAAAAGTGGGGAGTCTATATCCCAAATAACACTACTACTAGTTGGGCTTGGGATTTTGCCATGGCAGCTATTAAATTAACTTTTAGCTACTAAATTTATTAGCTGCTAAATTTACTCTTGCAATAGCCTTTTGAACACGTCCCCTCCTCCAAATTTGCTCTTGTTGTTCTGAATTTGTGTGCTGCTCAGCTGCTCAGAAATCACCTCATGTGCTTGCCAGGCCAGATTTTAGTTGCCCAGTGCATTGAGTTGATTAATTCATTGTTCCTGGAGAGCTGACACAGGAGAAAAAAAAAAAAAAAAGAAAAAATCTGGGTGTAAAGTGCTGTCATCACCTCTACATTTCTTTTAGGGCAAGCATTTCAGTCTCTTATATCCTGTCTTTTTTACGTCCTCACTGAATGTATGTGTAAAGCACCACCGAAATCTCTCGGAAAGCCCAACCCATGCATAATTGTTAGAGGAATCCAAAGCCTTAATCACCAGTTACCTTGGATGTGTTTTAATTCTCTTCTGCATTGTGCTGCTGTCTTGCTTCCTTTGTGTTTTCTGTCTATCACACCTTTATGTCATATCTTCTGCTTGTTGCAGGAGCATCACTTCATCTTAATTTAATTTGTCATTTGTAGCCATCCTATTGTAATCAATGCCTGTTTTGAAAGGCTTTCTCTTTACTTAGGCATATCTTCACCATTTGATATACCATTCTTCTATCTTCTACACCTGCTCTATTTATCACTGTAGTGGTTCCCCTGTTATCTGCAACATGTCATGTTTTATGCCCGTGCAGATGAAAGTTTGGAATTTAATAATAGATCTGTCTTCCTACCAAATGCGTTTGAGCAGTCACAGAAAATTGGTGGGGAAACTTTGTGGTTTAGTGGGGAAAAAGAAAGCAGCTTTTTTAGTAAACCACAAAGTTTTGCTGCCAGATCAATAAAGTTGAGGTCTGTATCGCAAAAAGCAGTAAAATACCATACAAAAGTGGCAAAGCGCAATTATTACTCAAAGCTGCTCCTGGTGCCCGATGCAGTCACCTCCTCCATTCTGACAAATAAACACACTTAAAATTAAACCTAAGCTCAGGCCTGTCAAACAATCTTTCCTACACATCAGGTTTTCAAAGACCTTGAGAAGATACTCAGTTATTAACACCAACTGCTCTCTGACAATCCCGTTTCACACAAGGGTAATCTCCCTATTCTCTTCCATACTCATAAAATGAACTTGGGACCAGTGTCCACAGCAAGCTGAAGACAGAACATCCTTGATTTACAGGCCAAGTGGGAGAAATTGTGAAATTCTGTCTTTGCATTAACCCTTACAGGATTAAGCCCTATAGGATTAGGGCTATAGGGATTAATGTGCCTGGGGTCCCAAGTCTACTGCAGGATTTCATAGGTTGGCAAGCAAAAGGAAACATCATTTCAACCCATCTAAGTTTGCATATAGGATACAACAGAAGCACATAACATTAAGATGTAAATATACAGCAGCCCTACATTGTGTAATTCTCAGTATAATTCCTCTTAAAAGTGTCTGGCAGTGTCTTCGAGGGACAGTCCCCCAAAATTTGCCATGAGGTTCAAACACAGAGTGGGGACTCCATTACAAGACAGCAATAAATGGGTTAAATGGGTTAAAACACCCAGCAATACTCTTCCTTGTTGCCTGATGCTGGGGCTTTGGCAGGCCACATGGGGACACAAAGTCACAGAGCATAGCAGGGCAAAGCAGGACATCAAGGAATGTGGATTAAGTGCCATATGGGAGAAAGAAACCCAGGTTACAGCTCCCACCTTTTTGGCTTTTATTGTTTTACACTTCAGATCCAAAAATAACGCTGAAATGAAGGGGAATCATTTCAGAGCTAGAGGCACCAAAGGGAACATCACCAGCATGTGCTGGAAATAGCTATAGGAAGGAAAGAGTTTATAATCTTTGAGGCATGACCTGAGATTCGGAAGGATGCCCTTAGGGCTCTGCTTGGCACAGAGTAGGAATAGGTATATGGATATTATATGCATTCGCTATTACTCCATTAGCAAGCACTAGCTGTAATCTGAATTTAAGCTCTAAAACAGACACGCGCCTTTGCTCAAAGCAAGTATTTCACGGCACGTGTAAAGCTGAACACAACTTGGGTGATTTTTCTTACCCAGGAGCAGGCCCAAGTATTTATGGCTTCAGCTCTGAGAAACACCTGTCTGTGCAGCTGGTGCTGCAGAAATTATTTGTACATCCATTAGATGCTTCTGTTCCCTTGTTAAACAACAGCAACAAAAGGTAATTAAAAAAAAAAAGACTTAAAAATCAGGGTGGATAAAAATTCCTGGATTGTATGTGGTTAGAAGAAATGGACCCCAATAAGCAGCTAAAACTCAAATTCTTTAATTAATCATAATCCACAGCCCAGGTGACTTGGCACCAACATGGGAGCATTCGCAGGCCACCTCTCCACGTGGCCTGGCTCACACAGCAGCTCCCTGCATTCCAGGACAGCCCAAATTGTCCTGATAACCAGAGTAAAACCCCAGGTATCTAGGGGAGAACGGGGCTCTTTTAGAAGCATTTCTCCAAGTTAATTAAGGGAATGCAGAGAGGGATACATCAAAAGGAAGACTGCCTCAATGGCATTTTTATAGGTGCAGAAATTCCATAATAGCAGTACTGATACACTCTAATACTGGTAAGAGCAACACATGCTATTGAGGTTGGAAGTGACACCTTAAGAAGTGGGTATAGTAGATATTGGTAGGTAGGTGCAAAAAGGGGGAAAACCAGATTTTTTGGGGAATGTGGTGGCCAATGAAAATAGTGGGATTTTATAATTTTTATTCTGATCAAGACTTGCACAATAGTGAAGAAGGAATACAAGGCATGCAGCCAAACAGGAAGGAAATCAAGATCTTCAGAAGAATGACTGTCTTTAATTCCAGGAAAAAAAATCAGCAAAACAAATACCAAAACCATATTATTCCTAATGCACATCAACTATCACAAATTGTCCCTGGATATTTTAAAGAACAAATCAGCAACGAGTGTCTTAGCATGTACTGTGATATGACAACGGGTATTCCCGCAAGGGCATCCATCTAAAGCAAAGGTCATTACTTACTCAATATGATACACCCAACTCAAGAAAACTCTTGTCCATATTTGAAGGAAACAATCAACTTGCTTTTCTGTAGCATACGTAGCTCAATAGTCTTCCTAACACATATGCATACGGAAATGCACACCATGGGCAACCATTAGTTTCTATCGTGCTTCCAAATTGCTTCAAATCCCTTTTTGCACCTGGAAACTCAGACATAAAGTTGTTGAGCTTTATTGTAAAATGACCTACAAGGAAACAAAACCTGCCACTTGTAGCAAGTCAGAATTGCAAAGCTGCATTGCAACGTTTTTCTAGTGCACTGATTTGCTCTTCTGCTTTTTTGTTGTTTCTTTTGTTTTTGAAGCTGAATAAATCAATGTATGTGAACTTCATGCTCCTCTTTGTATTTCTCTTTTGCTCAGAGCTGTGTACAACCCAGTACTGATCCTTCATACAAGAAATACCTGGTGTTGCATCCATACTGTCCTCTCTCTCCCCATGCTACTTTGGAAATAACAACCTAAGAGTAGCAGAGCAACTGCTTGAAAAGTCACCAAAGGATGATAGGTGTCCTGAAACCTATTTTTAATGATATCAGCTTTGTATTCAGGAGAAGTAGCTTGCTGAACCACCTGAACGCTTGCATATTTATTTCTAAGGAGAGCAGCAAAATGGCAGCGGAGTCTCCAGAGGACAAAGCTACTCTACATGCATTAATACAGCAGCTTTGGACCAAAACACTGCTGATGAGAAAGCAGAGCAACCCATTTCCTCAACCTGAATCTTGATTTTTTATTTTATTTTTTTTTTTAAGTGTAGCTTAAAGCCATATGGACAGGTCAACCACTCATTTAGTGCTCATCTCTAATACTTTTGTTCTGTACTAGGATCACATACAGACGCCTTGGGTTTTACATATGGAACCAGACTCCTGGCTGATCAATCTCCGGATGAAAATGCAGGAAGGAGATGCTGGAGATGGGATTACAAGATCATAAAGGTCTTGTATATCTTTTCATCTACAGATCCATGAAATATTAAACAATAACATGTAAAGAATGTGAATCGAGATGCAGAACATCCTTGGCATCAGCATATTCAGGCTTGTCTGCCCTCTCAGAGAGGGTCAGTGATTCAGCCTCCAAACTTTCAGAGTAATAAATAAATGTAATGAGCATACCAATGTAATCTGTGTCCACTTTACAAGTATTTGCTTACTCTGAAATGATTTCTCATGTACTATGAGGAAGATGGGAAGCCATAAACATGAAGATGACCAGCACCAAGTCCAACAGTTCTTGCTTGGTTTCCACTACTTAACCCAAGCTCCCAATTTGCTGTTGCTCAACATCATCTTTGGGGACTCTCAAAGGCAGATACGTTCACCAAGCCTACGTTGGTACCTGATGACAGGTCATTTGGGTGAATCTTCAGCTCCTCAGTGATCCTGTGCACATGCAGCTCCACTCATGCCAGGTTTCCATTGGAAAGACCTTCCCATCCACCTTTTCCCATGGTAAGCAGTAGTAATATCTGTTCCAGCTGCTTCCCTTTAGCAAGGAAAATTATTTTTAAAAAGTGCAATAACTAAAATAGCCCAATGGAAGCAGGGAGCCACTGAACAAACAAACCATTAAACTGCATGGAAATCTGCTGCCTTCAAAGGCAAAATCTAATTAAGGTTTAAACTGTAGTGTTAATTGCACGGGCCTGAGCTTCACCATGCATTATGGGTTTATTATCAACCTGCTAAGTTGAGTCATTTCAGAGAGGCAAATGCAACTTCTGGGACCCATGTTATGACACCAAAATGGACTTAATTACTGGAAGCAAAATATTTGCTTTATAGTTGGTTTACGGCAAAGTATCTGCAGAGATCTTGCTAAGAACTTGGGAACACAGAGTACCATGTAAATCAAAATGCAGCATTAAGATTATCCTCAGAACTATTCATAGATTGCTTTTCAAATTTAATCTTCTCAGCATAATTTGGAGAGAACTGAACCTGCTGTTACCACTGTTGCAAATAACCAGACTCTAAAAGACGATCAAGAGTTAAACAAAATAATTAAAGCCCAATAATTATTCAGGGACTTTGCAAAAACAAAGCAACTCTGTTCTGTGTCAAGATCACCCAACCCTCAGAAAAGACAGCATTTAAAACCAGAATTCTCCTGAACTACTTTTCCAACATAAAAAAGGGGAGACACTTCTCCCCTTTCCTCCAAGCACTTTTCCTTTTTGGGATGAGGGTTCTCGCCTGTTATTTCTAAGAGCAGCTAAATACTCAGGAATTTGTTTCTCTTAGGTTTTTATAGACATCTAGGCTAAGACCCAGCTCCTTAAAGGCTTTACTTAGTTACTTCTGTATTCAACCCCTAAGCACCTTTTGTAGCTCAGGATTAAGGACATACATGCCTTCCAGTTTGGATATTCTACCTCCCATATTACATTGCACTTTTTCCATCATTTTTCCCCATTATTTTGGTCATTTTTCGTGATTTCAGGATTTTTTATTGTAAGCTTGGCTGTTCATTTGGGGCAAAAAGTGATACCATGAGCTTCTGGCAACCCAATGGTTCCCAGCGACAAAAAGCTCTTGGATAAATCTCCCCCATAGAAGGAACATTTCTCACACCCAAAAGGATACAGACAGAGGCTGCATGAAATAACCCACATGCTGGCATTTTTCATTCACAGAAAGAACCAGGTCATTTCATGAATGATTTGTGAACAGAAAATAGGGCTAAACTCGCAGCTAATACTCTTTGCAATCAATTATTTAACCAGGTCTGCTTTTTTTTTGCCTAAACAACATAGCTATAAATAACCCTCTTCCATACCAGCAGATTTTTTCACCCAGAAAAAGCACATTCAAAGGATGCAAGACCTCCTATCTTTGTGAATGAGCCGGCTGGATATGGACTATTAACGCAGTCATTCGCAATCACCACAAGCAGGTCAACAGCTAAATATATAAAGTGTAAAGAGGCAAGAATCATATTTGCTAATTATAAATATATTTAAAATGAGTGAATTATGGGCAAGAGGCAAATTTTTGGAAGTGTTCAGCACCCACCTTTGGGGATAATCCTTTAAAAGAACCTCGATGCTGTGGACTGTAGAACTTTCAGAGTGGGTTCTCAGCCCAAGCTCTCTGGAAACACTATCAATCTTGAAAACTTAATAAATAAATATATAAATACATAAATGAGGAGGGCAGGGAGGAGAGGAAAAAGGGTAAAAGAGCCAGGCAGCCTTAAGACCATCTTTTCTGCAGCAGCACAAACAGGAACATGGTGACTGCAAACTCCCCTTTGGGCTTTGCAAGTATAAGGAGCCAACCGTGGATGTTTTCCTGCATGTGCCTTGAGTAAGCAAGCAATAAACAGACACCATCCAGCACTTCTCAGAAGAGAAAAGGGTACCTAATTGCTCCTCACTTGCCACTTTTGCTCCGTGGCCTTGTCTTCCAAATGTTATAAGAGGGATATTTTGTCCCTTTGGGAGAATAAGTGCAAACTTGGTGCAAATAATCACTCTTGGTACCAGACCAACTAACTAATAAGGTATTTTAAAAAGCCACTTTTAATCTGAACAGGCAAAATATTAATTTTAATTTGATTTAATTTTCTTTTGAACAGGTGAAATGCCCATTGTGTGCAAAGCAGGCAGCACTGCCTCCCTCTGCAAACACAGCTCCGAGCCCCTGCACTCAGCAAAACGGATGCAACCGTGCCCAGGTCCTCTCAAAACCAGAGAGATCAGCCCAAACTCTCCTATTTCAAACTAATCTGGTGCAACAACTTGCACACCGGGAAGAAAGATGACTCGATGAGCCAGTCATGCTCCGAACAAATTGCTAATATACTCAGCAGGGAGGTGACCTTTCCAAGGGGAAAAAAAGGGAAAAAAAAATCAAACCAAACAAACATGTTTCTCACTAACCTGCTTTCTGGATTGAAGACAACTGCAGCGGGAGAGATTTACAAGTTTGGGCCCTTCACAAGGGCACACACCCCAACAGGGACCTTCTGGGTGCATCAGGATAGTCCTATAACCCCAAAGTGCTGATGCTTTTCTGATCACACTATGCAAAGCGACTCTAAAAGAACAAAACAGCAGTGTTTTGATGCTTCAGTACTGCAGGAGGAATCATCAATTTTACACCCGGACCTCAAGATCATACAATCTCTTGTTTTTTTCTCCTATCTGCGCTGGTTTTTACAAGCCCAGATAAGGATGCAGTAAAAAAGATGCACGGGATGCTGCATAGAGCGCTCCTGTTTGCTCCAGGTTTTTATTGTTTTCCCGTCACAGCTTGTGACAAATCGCAAATTATATCCCTCGATACCCCACGGGCCAGCCTCAATAATAATTAATCACCCTTCTGGTGCCTTTAGGTTTGTCCTCTGTCCTTAGGCTGCGACTACCTGCATGCCTGGGGAGAGGCCACGCGCTCCTTCTGCTCGCCGCAAACAAAACCTGCTTTCCTTAGCGTGCTGTTATTTCCCACCAAAGTTATTTTTGCTTTATAGATCCAGCAAAATAATCAATATGCTGCAAGGTGGGCAAAACGCTGGCTCTTTCATTAAAACTCTGCCTGCTTGGAAATTTGTTTTTATGAAATACATATACACACACATATATATACATATGGGAGCACGAGGGCTATACTCTTTTCTTGGAAGAACCTTGAAGAGTCATTATTTTATTATTTGAATTAGAGTGTAGAGGCTTGGTAACAGACATTTTTTTTCTGAAGAGCTAGCTTCTATAGACAACAGATAGAAAAATAAATTAAAATATAAAAAATTAAATATAATATAATATAAATAATTAAATATAAAAATTTTTTTTTAATATTTCCCTTAGGTGCTGCCAGTTCTTGAAATCTTTAAAATCAAAAGTTTTCTTTGAATGTTTCATTTTAAAACAAATTCTTAAAAACACCATGTTTTAGTCTTCCACAGAACAAGCATCATTCCCTAGTTGGAGACATTTTGTTTATGTATCTAGAGATGTAAATCACAGCACACTATAGAAAGTTCTAATTGACAGAGTGATTCTAGCAACAGGACAGCAGCAGGAAGAGAAATGGGGAGGTGATGGGGGGAATAACAGCGCTTTAGAGCAGAGGGACCAAGGCAAGTTCAGCTCTCCTTTTGGGACAGCAGCTTCACAGGAAAAAACAAGTCACCACCGGATCTACAGAAATTTTAAAGAATAAATAGCTCAATATGCAAGAGCACCAATTGGTGGGTGACCTCCTTACAAGCCCTGCCTTACGACTTTTTTGTCAGCTTAGTACATGGAGACCCAAAAAAAAAAAAAAAAAAAAAAAAAGAAAGAAATGCATCAAACGCTTGAGAAAATCGGGTTTTATGGTGTTTGCAAGATTATGCCGGGATTTGTTGCTGGAGGAAAGAGGATCATCCCCTTGCCTTTGTGGGCGATTTGCATTACAAACATTTCCCTTGCTTTACAAAAGCAGCCGTGAAACACCCAGCCAAGGAGCCCAACTGTAGCCTCCTCCCTGAGGTCTGTTGCTTCTGGGGTCATTGCTGAGATCTTTTTTTCCCCCCAGTTCCAGAGAGTGGGATATGCACCATCCCAGCAACTCCTTTTTTATTTAACCTTTTTTTTTTTTTTTTTTTTTTTGGTGTTTGCAGGTGATCAGCAGTTGCTGCAAGTTTGCTGCATCCCAGGGACCAAGTAAGGATGCTTCTTGGGGAAGCAGCTGGTGCACATTTATTAGAACAATTCTGGGGCTAATAAGAGCAAATTCATCAGGAAAGGGGCTACCGGACATTTCTTTTTTTGGCCATCCCATAAGCCCAAATTGCAAGTGCATTTTTCTTCCCACCATACACAGCCCAGCCATACATCTCCCGTCATAGTCAGCTTAGAGCCATTTACTCTTATATTTTGCAAATCTTCCTTTGCCAAGCCTGTTTTACTAGTTTACTTCCATAAAGTACTTTCAGCCCCTTGAAATTACCTGAGCCTGAATTACCATCACTCACTTATTAGTAATCTCCCTCCACTTAAAGTTTTTCCTGCCATAGAGTCATAAAAAGTTTTATGACCCTTTTCGGTGGCAGCTGCTGTTTATTGCTTATCATTTTCTTCCTATTTTATATGTTCCGGGTCACCCTCCTCTGGCCCTAGTTGATTTTTGTTTGGGATGTTCAAACTCTTTGCTGCTAGACATCCTGAAGTGCAGAGCCGTTAAGGCTGCTTTTATGAAAAAGCAAATAGAAAATAAAAGCGGTTGGAAGGAACACTTCAGGGACATTTGTATGCCTGTCTAACACAGATGAGAAAACAAAAATCAGTATAAAAGTCTCTAAATTTTCAGTCAGCTGCAGATTTAGGTCCTTTTCCAAAACATAACGTAAAAATAATTTGGTTACTGGCCATTGCTGTGGTTAAAGAAAGTTAAAGAAGGAAAGAGTAAGTGATTACCTGGATATTATACATTTTCTTAGTCCAGGCAAGGAAAATGCATTTCTGTACCACTCTGCACAGTTTGCAGAAATATTTTAAATGGAGAAAATCCTTCGTATCACTCTCATCCCTCTCAGTCCCACGCTTTCCTCCTGCAGCCCCCAGCTGGCTAGGTTCAACCTCTAAACCTCCTCTTTTTACATATTAATGGCCATGTAGCAGGGTTTCCTTGGATGACCCATTTGTTCTGTCTCAGAGAACTCACACTCCTATCACAGCTTGACTACTGCCTACTTGACTATGTTACTCCTTTACAGCAAATACAGCAAATGGGTGATTCTTCCCATTTTTGGAAAGAATCGTGCATTTGGAAAGAATCTTTGGATTCTTTTCCATTTTTGTGTGCCCAACACACCAAACAAATCATCCTGGGCAGCTCCAAGCAGCAGTGTCCCTAAGAAAGGTATTTTCAGAGGCATCACTAACACCTGCCTACAGCTGCTAGTATATTTTTTGCACTAAATTAGTATGAAAAGACACGTTTAGGTTTGAAATAAGAGGAGTACCTTGCAATTCTGGCATGAATTCGTGCAGAAACCAAAAGACTGTCGGCCAGAGTTCAGGAGAGCATCTCCTTGTAACACAGTATGTTGGTAGGCAGGAAGAGGTAGATGTCAGAAACATAATTGAAAACCTGCGAGTAAAACAATGAGATTAAAATTGAATTAAAAAAACAGGTAATGGGTCTTCAGTCAGAAGTTAAGAGCATCATTCTTAACAAAAATGGCAATGAACATCATTTAAAAAATGGGATTATAAACAAAGAAACAAGGGGGAAAAGGTGCAAGATTTAAGTGGAACTAATACTGTAAAGATATTTTCAACTCAGAGTTAGGTTCTTGTCTCCATTAGCAATTTTGGGTGACACCAGCCAAATTAAATTGTCCCTCTGGGATCCTCCTTGCTTAGTATAGTATAATATAGATATATATAGTAATATATATAGACAGATATAGATAGTAATATATATAGGGGATTTTTTTTTATAAGTTTTATAAGATAAGCTGTGAAAAGAAAGACGTACGCTAAAATATAAACAAATTTAAAATAAATATATCTTTTCCTAGGTGGACTGATAAACAGTTGGATAAACTGGACAAGAGCCTAATGATCTAAACTGAGTTTCTGACTTTGCCCCAGACTGCCTGTCATCTCATATTATTATACATACATATATATCTATATAGATAGATAGATAGATATAGTCCTCTTTTATTTACTCAGAAACAAGGGCTGAGTTATATTAGTTAATATCCGGATGATATTTGAATGGGGAAGGAAGTCCCATCAGTTGTCTCAGAGGTTCTCTCTCCTTGAATTACAAGGTTTCATGTTCATCTGCCAGAAAAAATTGCCTTTTTTTGTATGTATTTGAGGAGGAGAGCCACCATACATTCACAACCCCAAAGGATATTCGGAAGACGACATCTAGCCGCCTTCTCTGCCCAATATTCCATTTAGTGGAAATTAATGTCAGACGGGAAACCTTTTAGCACTCTGCCAGGATGATCAAATTATCTCTTTCTATGGAGAGAGCAGCCACTGCACTAACTGCCATGCTGATTTGGCTCACCACTGTCACGAGAACCACAGTGCTTCATTGATCAGCATCCCAAGCACTGATGGAGAGGGAAAAGGCAGCCCTGAAAGAGGCCTGTATCCTCATCCTGAATTAGAATAAAAACACACTGCAAAATAAAAACTGAGATGCATTTCCAATTGGGCCCATCAAAATTTAATTTGGGTAACGCTGACTTAATTTTGTTTTAAAAATGTCAAAGTGTTTCATTTTGCTCGGTTATCTGGTTCGCCTTGACTGCCTTAGTTTTGGTTAGAACTCATGTTCAAATATTAAAGAGAATCCATGAAATGTAATACATTGTGAAAATAAATGCTGGCATTACAGCGCAGAATGAAATTACTTGGAATGATACCACTTAAACACTTGCCTTATCAATGTGACTCATGCCTCTCTCACAGAAACAACTGCCTGGAATTAGTGAAATGAAACAAGAGCATCAAAACTATTTGTTTCAAATTCTCCTTCACCAAAACTCTTGTTGGAACTGCCCCGTCTCTGTGAAAAAAATCGGTTTTAAGCAAGCTGATGTTATTTGTTTTTGACGAAGCTGATGGAATTTGGTTTTTGATGCAAGCTCACTGGATCAATTGTCCTAAATGCTCCAGATACATCCTCCTTTTTGCTTCTTTAGGCTGCTCTAGGCTCTAGCCCCACAGCATTCATGAAGGCACAAGTTCTCCAGGTTCATTTTGATGGAATCATAGCATGGATCCCAAATTTTGCTCTTCCATCTGGTTCAGGGTCCTCTATAATGCAGCTGTTCGTTTTATGGGGCTTGACCTACCTTGATGGATGGCCTTTCTCCAGGTTGTGTCATGGCCAGTTTTGCTGTGCAGCAATATTAAAAGAGCTTGAAATGGATATGTATGAATTATGACTCACTCAAAATGAAGATTTCTACAGATAACAGTGCAGGGGAAGCAAAGAAACCCATGATGGATTGATAAACTAGAGCACTGCACTGCCAAGTCTTCTACCAGCTCAGCAGGAGAACTCGTGTTAATCTGAGCACCTACTAAACAGGCAATAAAAAAAAGATACGTTATTTTTACAATGGCTCACCACTGCTATTTTTACAAATCTGGGTGAGAATTTACAGAGTGGTGGATTTTCATCAGCTCCTGCATTTGAAAACCATTCAGATTTCTCCAGGAATATCGAGATGCAACTAAATGGCTAAACCAGGTTAAATATTGACATAAGAGAAGGCTGCCTCACTTGATGGCAGAAATTACCTTATCTCCTTCTATGCAGGAGGAAAATTGTGTACACACACATTGCTACTCTCTCTTCTGCAGGAAAAACAGTCTTATATTAGAACAAGACATATTTAATATAAAGGAGGGTGTTAAGCTGTTGAAACAGCTGGCAGACTCACTAGAAACAGGAAAACTTAGACACAAAATGGGACATCGTCAATAGCATCGATCCCGTTCAGCACTTACAGCTGTTCTACTACTTATTTAAAGTAGTAAATAAGTGAGGGCAGCCTTCACCCAGGTCAATGTCCAGCACCTTTCCTAAAAGGATAATTTAAAGCTTAAATTGAGTCCAAAGACTACAGTGAGACACAATCAAGCTACATCAGAGCTGAGGAACAAGTGCTTCAATGAGAAATCTCACATCTGCTTTTTACTCAAACATCTCCAAAGAAGTCCCATGCCCTTCCCCGTCATCACAAGCACGTCCTCCACAGCAACCATCTCAACCAGATCTCTATGAGCTTTGCATTTGCTGGTATGCTAAGGAGAAACCATGTCAATATAGTGTGGCCAGTACTTGAAAGGACCATGGGACATGCAGGAAAAGGGGAAAAACACCAGCAAAGCAGTCAATTGTAAGGCTACAACATTACAGCAAGGCAGATTTATACATATTTTTTCATCTCTTTCAATTAGGAACAAAACTGACACTAAAAATTCGCCATTGAACATCACATCTGAAATGCTAAATGTGTAACACTCTATGAAAACCTCACCAACGTCTTGCAAATTTGTCTGTCAAACAACATACAGGTCAAATTTCCTATGTTTGGAGTAAAATATTCAGTAATTCTTCCTTCTCTTTGCCCAGCTATACAGAGACAACTTTGTGTTTATGCAACTAGTTCTAGAATGTCCCTTCACAACTAAAAAAAAAAATCTTTGGATTACATGATTATTTTTAAACCTAGCCCTTTATTTATTTTATAGAAAGGAAATCTATTCTTATTTTATACTTGGTGTATTAGGTGTCCCTATACAGACTTATATCTATATGACACTTCAGTGCTGCAAAACTCATGCATCACTCCAGGCTGGAATTAAGTGAGTATTGAGTATGGGGGTATATTTCAGTTATTGCAGAGATCATTTCTGTGAGCCTATGGCTATGCTTTTTTCTCTTTGGCTTTTTTCTCTTTGAAGAGAAAAAAGAAAAAATATATATATACACACACAAAAAAAAGAAAAAAAAATATATACACACACATGTATACATATAGAAACACAGCAGTATGTAAAAACAGAAGTACCCAAAGGCAAAAATAAAGAGGAACAGGGGGAGGAAGGGCAACTTCCACAGTGACTCTTGGTCATCTCAGTCCCTTTTAGGCTGAGTTGAAAGGAAAAAAATAGTTAATGATTATTAAGTGCATAAAATACGACAAGACATATAAATCATTATTTTTCCAAAAGATATCCTTCCTAGGGTACACAGACAAGAACCATCTGTAGATCTATTGGTAGAGATAATCTGTAGATCTATTTGTAAAGGATTGTCTGTATTTCTTTATCTGGCAAAGAGATGTGTTTTGGAGATAGAGCTGGAAATTAAATGAAGGGCCACATATCTTAAATCACGACTTGAATTAAGGTCCAGCTGGTAGCAAACAAAAAGCACTTCTGATAACGGATACTTATGGTCTTTGTGCAACACAGTGGCCTCAGTTCTTCCTACAGAGGAAGGACTAATATTAGTGAGCTGGCATAAATACCTGCAATCACTGGCAACATCATCAGTGCTTTCTCAGTGGGCAGCATGTGGAATCACAGCCCAAGAGCCATGTCTGCTAACTGCAAATCCACAGCTTTATCCCACCATGCATTGTCACGATGGTGACACTCATAAAAATACTTTGCGTTTAAGAAATGTCCTGGTAAGGGTAACATATTTTTGCTGCAATCTCAATAGAAGCACTTTTGCATGCTGGCCTCCATACAGCTGGAGGCTATTTGGTTATCTGCACTGCTCTAATGACAACTAGTGCTCTTATCTCCTGCCTCACATGTTATTAAAATCTACAAACAAGCAGGAGTTTCCGTAGACAGAAGGGCCCTCAATTATTAGAAATTTCACCCTGCCATCCACAAAAAGAGCTCTGTTTGCAGACTGTCCTAATTCTTCCCTGGTAATTTGGCAGAAGAGAGGAAAAAGAACTTCCTAAATTTATAGCAGGGTCTTGCAGAGCTGTATTTCTTCAACAACAGAGCTGACTCGCATGTATTCATTACTTCCTCCTTATGGTGGGCTGTTACTGGAACTGGGTCCCAGATGGCAGGTTAAGCTGCAGAGAAGTGCTCTGTATTTACAACGCTGATGAGACATCATGCAGGAGGGAAATGGTTTATTAGCAAGGCAGGCTCTGCCTTAGACCTGCAAAATCTCAAGCCTAACGTGCAGCAACCCGCTTTGCAGGCAGCTGCCTCCTGCCACTGCTCTAGCTGAAGATGTGTGGCAGAACAGACCTGTTTGGCTCTGTTTGAGGAAGAAAACCTAAAAAGAGGACAAAAGTAGGCATGAAAACCTGCCCCATCCACGAGGCTGCTCCAAGAGGTACCAAAAGCATCACATTGCACTTAGATATTGCACATTACATTGCACTATACTTTGCTGGCTGCACATTTTCAGGACAAAGGTGAATATATAAATTTCAAGTTGTTATTGCTCCCCAGACAGCACTCCTCCAAAGCAAATCAACATTCCCATGAAGGATTAGGACAGTAAGAGAACTGAGAACCGATCAGTTCATGCCTACATACAAAGCATGTCACACGCAACACATTTATTTGGAACTTGTAAATATTGGTTTTGCTGAAGTGGGTTGAAGAGCATGACCACAAGCTGAAAAGAGACCATCTCCATTTCCTAAAATGGCCAAATGTATTAAGGAAAATGCCCTCGCAGCATGTAAACCTTGCAGAAAACAGAAGACTGCAAGTTGCAAGCATCATTTCTGATCTCTTTTTCTCCTCGAGTGCTCAGAGCCTCTTCTACCCACGGTATTAACCTCTCCAAGCACAGTGAGCAGCTCAGTTCTGTGCAACATTAGCCTTGTTGCTTTGGCACTTCAGGAACACTCACTTATCATCAAACTCTAATTATAAAAGCAGCACTTTGGGTACTTACACATTAACTATGTTTAGAGCAAAATTAAACATAATTAGAAGGTCCAGCAGTCTTAGACCATGAAAATTCCAGCTACTCCATCTGTGCAAAGCTTCCTCCTAAATGAGTCTTGATTTCAATCAAATATCTTCTGTTAATTAGCTTCATGAACTCCATCTGTCAGATTGAGTGGGCCGTCTCCATGCATTTCCAACACCCTGAACAATAGGATAGAAGTAGCTATTAACATGAGGCATCGTCTGCAGTCCAGAATCCTGAAATACTAATGGATGGCAGAAGTAATTAATATTTAATACACCACAAATTAATAAGCAAGAAAAAAAAAATATTAGCTTATGTATTTACTGAAAACATTCAGGCAGGATCCTGATTACCAACACTGGAAGTTTTCAACAGGCTAAGTACAATTTTCAAATGCAGTGTTGGAGGAGTTTAAGGGATTTTTGCTGTTATTATTTAAGTGATAACTAACTTTAACCAACAAGTGAGATATTTTTGAAGGTGATGCTAGATAAACATGTAGTGCTGTATGTGAGAGACTCAAATGCTCTGCAGAAAACACTGAGATTTCACTACACCAGGACAGAATTTTGTAGGAAAAAATCATTTGTGGTCTTGACATAAGGATGCAAAGTTCTTCACGTTCTTCAACAAAGTCCTCTTAGGTGCCTGTCCTACAAATACTTACTTAGAGGTTCTCCTACCAATCTGCCAAATTATGTGTTTAAAGTTTATCCTATGGTAGAAACGTACCTTGCATATTTGACATACCTTTTAGATCAACAAGTTACATATTTCTCTGACCCTTTATTTCTGTCTGTGAAGTTGCTTCAGTTCTGAGTATAGAATATACTTCACCCTGGAAAAAAAAAAAGAAAATGAAACCATGAACAGAGAGTAAAATCACTGCCTTTCCATCCAACTGTCATGGGGTAAATGCATAATAAAATTCTCAGGGTGTGTAGGGGAGGCAAATCAACATCATGTGCCCTGGAAAGAGCTGTTCCTTCACAGACTTCCAAATGATTTGGAATTTTGAAAGTGGGAAAAAAAAAGCTCCCTTTGCAAAACAGGGAGCTCCCCTCCATGTCCACCACTTGATTTAGGGCCATTAGGTCAGGCACTTTGGCTAGACCCTGTCTCTTCGAGGTGCGAATAACAGCTCCCCAAACATCAGTAGATACAAAAACATAGGCAAGACACTACTGAACCATGCAGGGATCACTTAAAGAAGCTGAAAACAGGGCAGAGAGGAGGAAAACAGGACTGCAACTTCCTGTTGAAGAGTTAACACAGAAGAACTGCAGAGATATCACTGTGTCTTCCCTGCTGGATGAGCTGTTTGTTGAGAATAAAGGTTACTGTCATTTATTTCCACAAAAACGGGCATTTTATGTATCTTAGCAGTCAGGCGAGGTGCAGCTGAGCAGCGCTTTTGTTAAGCCTGATAAAAGGCACAAGGAGCTTAGGAATGAGGAGGGTTATTTGGTGCAAGCCAGCTAACCGTCCCAACCAACCTTCTTTTCTGAATGGCAGCAACTTGTTTTGGGATAACCCTGGTATTTTGCCCTCAGAAACCCTACTATGAGATTTGCCTTTGCTCTTCATGTTTTGAATATGCAGGTCTTCTAATAAGACAGGCAGTTCCCGCTTTATGAGGCGGTCCCTTCACAAACAGAAGGAACAATTCCAGAAGATGAAAATTCAACCAAGTTTAATGACGCGATGACTCCGGGGTCAGACTGCAGCTATTTACCTGCCAGCACAGTTTTATTATTTTGTTTTTGGGCTCTGTGCTGCTGATTTTATGCCAAAACCCCAGAGCAGCCTGTTTTCTTTATCTTTGCACAGAAGTATATATATTTAAAGGTCTTAAATTTTTACTTATCTGCTGTAAAGTAAATAAATTCACAATTGGAAAACAACGTATTAAAGCAGTCCCTCCATTCTTAATTCAGGTCTCCCATGCATTATTTTTATATTTGTTTTCTCTTCTATTCCAATATACTACAAGAGGAAACCTCCTAGAAACAACTCCATGCCACCACACGACTGCAAACCCTCACTCCTGGACTACAGCTCCTCAACACGGAGCCTACAAATTTGCCAAGGTGCCTTTTAACAAGGGCAAGATAACGTATTTTGCCTTAACATTCACATATTTTATAATAGATAACAATGTAATTTAAACTTTTACAAGAAAAAGAGGGCAGTGCTGGCACAGACCAGAGCTCCATCTTGCCTGGTGTCCTCTCATGGTGTAGGGTATGACTGAATATCTGTTTGATTTAAAACTTATCACTTGTTTGGTATTTTTTAAGCATTAACCCAGAAGAAGACTTCTATCCTCTAAGGATATTTAGCTCTTAAGAATACTTAGGAGGGAACCTTATTCCAGATGCTTGCAAAAACTGAGTGCATGCCACCTCAGGCATTTTTTTCTGGACAAAGGCTGAATAGAACATGGGCTTTCATAGCACAGTTAATTCCTTGGAAAATTCTTATTGCAGTTTCTCAAAGTTATCAGTAAACTCCATCTGGACCTGACAATTTGTTACTACTCATTTGGACAAAATTATTTTCTAATGTCTCTTGCACTGAGACCTCAGTTTGAGGCAATGGCATTGACTATTAAAACATTCCCTATAAAAAGGCTGACGTAGGAACCTTCCTAGCAAACACAGACTAAAATAACATCTGTTTTACCACATCTTTATCTTCTTCTAGTGCTGTTTCTGCTCAGTCACCTAATCTTGTTCATGAATCACCTAATTATCAACCAGCTAATCTATAAGGCTAACACTAAAATGTTTCCTGGGTTGAATCTCTGAAAAAATACATATTTACTAGTAATTTTAGCATGCTCTATAAGCTGCTTCTCAAGCTGTTTTAGCTAGCATTTGCTTGCAAGTTCTGACAGACTTGATGATCTTTTCTACTCCTCAGAAAGCTAAACACAAATTTAATGCAGAAGCTGTCTTATTTGTGTCATCCTTGCCTTAATTCCCTATTATTTACATTTTGCGTTTCAAAAACTCTTTTTTCCCCCTTCTTTGCCTGATTTCACTGCTTAACAAACCAGTGTTAGAACTCTGATTTTTAGTTTGCTTTTTCATTTCCTTGTGGTACCTGAGTGAACTTCCCAGCTTCACTGAGAACAAGAAACACTATTATTCTTCATTATTTAAAAGGTTGCAGTTGTTGACATATCAATTACTACTTGATACTTACTCATATTCCAGCTTTAAGCTAAAAGCAAAGTAGTGTTACTCAATGCAAAAAACTGAAGATACAGAATACGAAAACAAAGTTTGCTCCAGGTTCTAGAGGAAAAAAAAGCCAAAGAGGTCTATTAGGTCCACAATTTTGAGAGAGATTTCAAAGATTAAATAATTTTTTTTAATGAAAGTGAGAAATAGCTGAATGATTGATTTACCAATGATTCTGTGAGAAATCTCCCCACGTGGCTCAAATTTCTATGACTACAAATGCAATAGTTTTAGGTATGCACAGTTCACACCTAGGACTAAAGCTCCTTCAGATCAATATGATTTTTTTCCGGTGTAAAAGGAACTGGGATGGACCCCAAAAATATAAGATCTGTCAAAGGAGGTTTAACATCTTAATATGCTTGAATGCAATGTTTAAACAGAGAATGAACTGAAGACAGTGACCAGAACCCTGGATATTTGCTCAACATTACCAACACCAGCAGAGAAATAAATCTCTCAGGAAGAGTTTTGATGTGACATTAAACATGACCTTTTAGGTAACTGATTGAAACGGGGCTCTTTAAAAACAGAAACAGACATATACAAAATGTCGAGTTAAATACTGCAGCCATTAATACTGCTCTTACTCAGGGGAGAATCTTCTGGCTTCCAGGGCATATTCCTTTAAAAAAAGGCTCTGGGTATAAAATAGAGAGACATGAATGTTCTCCCATCAGTATTACACAGGTCACTTAACAGCAAGAATTCAAACAGCTAAAGTTTACAACAGCTAATTTTATTTTTTTTTAAATTTTAATTTTTAATCCCTGATCAGCCAGGGATTTACTAGGAAAGAAGCAATAGAAAGATGTCAGGTCTCCTGATTTCCCATCTTCAAGGCCACGAATCCTTATATTTCCCCAGCACCCTCTCCATCAGATGAACTTTGTATCCTTCCTTCCCCGCTGAGTGGCATTTATTGAACTATGCTGTTTTGTAAAGAACTGGTTAGAGGGGCAATTTCAAAGGGCTAAAGCCCTGAGGTTGAAGCTTATTTTTCCCAAAAGCACCTCTGAGGCATAGGAGACTCAATACTATCATTTTAAACTGCAAGCTGAAGCTTTCAAGAGCTACCCACAAGAAATATAAAGTTGCATAAGAGATCTCAATTCACCTGTAAAATAACTCACCCTACATGCCATGCATCCCAGGCTCCTCAATTTGATAGACTATCTCTGGAAGTAATGTTCTCTTTCTTTTAATTTTTATTTTAACACATTGCATCAACGACCATGGTCTGGCAGGTTTTCCACAAAATCAAATATGAGTATCCCAGGCTCCAGGGCCCTGCAGTGTGCCAGAACATGTGTGCCAGGACCTACAGCAATTTCTCTGCCAGAAGTTGGACTTCAGGTGCCTTCTTATTGAAGAGACACGTTTAGAATATTCTTTTAGGGGCTCAGAGTATAAAACTACAATGAATTTGCATGAGGTGTTTTACTATTTGCTTTTTTCTTCTTCTTAGTCCAAAGATGCAAGTAAGATGAAGAGTTGAAATATTTAAATTAACCAAAAATGTGTTTTTTTTCCCGTGAAGATGGTGATCTAGAGAGTTCAGCTCCAACAAGCTCCACTGAGCTTGTGACAACAGACCAAATGTGTCCATAACATTTGGCCACCAGTTCTTAACATTTGCCCTTAAAAATAAAGTTTTACAGTTCTGAAAAGCAAATGTGCAGGGCTCTTCATGTCTGTTCTCTATCCACATTGCACCCAGTGCAATAAGCATTAAAGTTGGTTGGAATTTCTTAAACTATTTACTTAATGAAGGCTTCCTTCTTATCTCCTTTCTCTTCTCCAATGTAACACAGCTTTTCACCAAAGAGAATCATATCAGTAACATCTATTATAAAGGTAAGAAAGGTAAGAACAAAGTAAGGAGATACTTCTGAGATTGTGTTCAGAGTGTAAGAACACTTAGAAGGAAAGGCACATGACACTGTTTCATTCCTTTTATTGGCCATTTGCTAATATTATTTATAATTTCAGACTCTTCTTTTTTACCTTTAACTCAGAGAAATCAGTTCTTATCCATTCCTGGAAGACTTGAGTAAACAGCTGAAATATCACATAGATAATTGATCTTCTGGAGTCATATGACTTTCTTTGGTCTAAACAAAAAAGTCGGCGTTGTATGAACAGGTGATGACTTTTCTCTGTAAAGACAGTAACAGAGGACAACACTTAAGAGATAAAAAGAGAGAAGAAAACACTTAGAATAAGATTTGGAAGGAAAGAAATATTGAATAAGTAGTTTAATAGTCCTGACTTGTACTTCAACAAGAAGTGCACCTTGTATTAAGCTGTAGGGTATTCCAGCCAACCTTAACAAAGCTGATGAATAAAAACAGCCTTCACATCTGCAGATTAAACTGACCTTCCTGACACCGTGGAAATAAACATGTTTCTTATCTTGTTACATAGAAAGACAAACTATGATATGCACTGCAACTGTCCTCTGATGCAGGATGGTGACCAAAGGAAGCTCTTCCAAGGACTTTGGGGACTGGAGTCTGTAAGGTGGCAGCCTATTGATTGACTAAGCCAGATCCTTATTGAAAACAAGTCAAATTTTGATCTATGCAGACATGGGTTGACCTTTATAAATCAAGGAACAAATTGTACTGGAAGGCTCCAAAGTGTATTCAGACTTTAAAATATCACTCAGCAGTTGCTGCTGCAGTCCCAGGGCTTCAGCAGCTCCATGCGATGATACCAGAGCCAGCAGATGACTTAACCATAAAAAGATACAAGGTAAGGCATGGGTTATTTACACCTGGGTGCCTTCTTGAAGATATAAAGAATTTGCATCTTCTTGCAGATATAAAACTTTTGGGTGCTCTGAAAGACAATACAATTCCCTAAGGAGGATTCAGGTGAATAGACCTGTTTCCATCCATTTTTACAGAGGAAACTCTTTATCCAATGCACAGGGGAAAAATATAATGGAGGGCTTATCACTTCTCAAGTAAGATAATTCAGTATGCTGAAGTTTTCACAAATGATTAAGAAGAGTTAAGCTTCTCTAATTACATCTGCTGGAAAGGTTGTGTTAGATGGCAAAAAAAAATCATTCTGCCATTTGTCAGAAAAGGAAAGTCTGAGAGAAACAGCTGTTCTGACTGAATATGTTCTTGATACAGTGAGCTGTTTTTACTGAGTATGTGCAGCATCATCCTTGGCCCTCATGTACTGAAGCACAGAAAAGTATGCACCACAGAAATAAAACTGCTTAAATGCTCAAACACAGGCTCAAGCAAAGCATCTCCTGCACATAAGCCTGAGACTATTCAAAATGCTTTCCAGAGGCTACAAGTTCCCTAGTTAAGAGCTGTGTACGCTCACAGAAAACAGTTCAGCCTTCTATTCATTCAGAAGAGATGTTACACATTTCCTTTCAGAGAAATATGTGTAATTATTAAAGTACATGTCATGTGAAAGCTGTTCCTCTGGCCCTCAATTTTCTTCCTTTCCACATAAAAATAAAATAATAAAAATAAAATTCCACATTGAATTGACTCACGTGGTTCCCACCCTTGAAATCTGAAAACAGATCCACGTTTCATGTCATGATTTGATTGCAGTTGTTAGGAAATGATCTTCACTTATCATTTAGGTTTCCTCTTATATTCATTTTGGAGATGCTGGGAAAGAGGGATTAAACCAGTAGTCCAGGAGCCAGTTAAGATAATTCTGAAAGAATCAACCAGTAAAGCAAATAGTTCATCATCCAATGCAGTTAACACTAGTCATTCTCCTCCAAGTAAACCCTGTAAATCCACAGGAGTTTTATTGTTGAGAAACTCAAGTGAAACTGCAGATCCTTTAGCAAAGGGTTATCCAGAGATGGGGCTCTTCCACCAAAATGCATTATATCAAATGAAACTTTCCCAAAATACATTTAGATCCTTCACTGGCTGACATTTGGTTTCCTGGTAGTACAAAGCACAAATATTCCTAATATAGAGGGGGGAAGGAATATTAAGAGGTGAATGGAGGACAACAGTTAAGAGCTACTACCCTGCCACAATCACTGCATTGGCTATTCCCAAGTAACCTGCACTTGGAAACCTTTCACCTAGGCAGACCCAAGAAATAAGGAGAGCAAAGGAGAGGCAAGAAAAATGGCACTTGTATTGTTTTAAGAGAGCCAGAATGAAAACCAGGTCTTCTGACTCATTTCACCCTGAATTACCTCATACGATAATCAAGGCAACTCTACCCAAGGCTCGTTTGTCTTTCTTCCATTACAGTCACTAGAAAAATCCCCCTAACCTAGAAGCTATGACTTCAAGAAATGCAAATAATTAACTATCTCATGGCCCGAACCTAAAATACATTGCCACAAAGAGCTGCAGTGAGAGGGAGAGCTGAAAGCACAAGAAAATGCCAACACTTCCTTGAGTAACTTCAGCACTTCAGTATCCCCTGGGGAATCATGTGGCTACTGGGATTTTACACATCTGTCAGCAACACTGGAGTCTCAAATGGAAACTGGGGAAGACAATGGATGCTCAGGGCTCCCCGAGGGGACTAAGGGTCACCAGCCAATGCACGGATCAAAAATGAAGCACATGGAGCAAGACTTCAACATGAAGTGAAGGCCATTTTTTATATAATGCTTAAGCTGTCACATTTTCTGTAGACCAGGATGCTGGTATTTCGTAAAAGAAGGGCCTACTCAGCCCAAAAATGTAGAAAATTTTGGAGAGCAGTTAATTGATCACATTTTTGTACTCAAAATCCAGAGCTAAAACCAGGCTGTTCTTACAGAGACCTTATTTTCATACTTTTGAAATCGCTCAAACCCACTATCTCTTTACCTTGTTTGATGGCTGAAAGGCACTGTTACAAACCGAGAGGCTAAGGGCAGGCCTGTTGCAAGCCAATGGACCATCAGAAGTGTGATTAGGTCATAGATTAAAACATTCCCTTCAGCAAACAGTAAATAAATGACAGCACGAAGGCCCGTTTGGCTCAGGAGCCGAGGGCAGCACCGCTCACCTCCATAGCATTCAAAGGCTCATTGATTATGAGGGATCAAACTCTTTGCTGGCTCACTAATATCAAAGCCTGGGGATTAATCATGGGCTGCAATCCTGAGCAAACTGTCAGAAGCCCCATCATGGATCTTGATCTATGAGGGCTATGCTTAACTCTCAGCAACCCTCAACGACAAACTCAGACTCAGATGAATATGTCCTGTATAGTTCGACTAAAGCCACTCTTAGAATCTTATCCACCCCCTAAAACTTTTTAAAGCCTTTTTGAGAATAAAGAGTACTTTTTCTATCTTGGTTTATCCCAATTTATTTGCTATGAAAGGTAGTCAATTGACTGAACGCACAATTGGACCAGGCCTGTAATTACAGACGAGGCACGGGGCTACATGAATCATCTGAAAATAGTTACTTACTATATTACATGCCATAAAACACAATAGAAAGAAGCAACCGATGATGATCATATATCAGGCTGAGCTGACTTTTCAAATCTGTATTACAGCAGTACAACAAAGGTATACGCAGGATTTCAAATGGATTATGTTTTTTAAATGGAGGCACCCCATCCGTTCATTATTTCTGTAAAATATACTTGTTTCAAAGCGAGCAAGTTGCAGCACTTGCTGAGGACATGGTGTGTAGGGACCTGCCTTTTTCACAGGCCAGAGGGGCTATGCAGAGCTCTGCCCAACTCCAACCCCTCCAACCAACAGCACTGCTGCCAGCAGAAACAGTGTATTTCAGGTCCCTCAGAAAGGGAGTATTTTAACTTCCAACAAATTTTGCATGCAAAGTTTGAGACCTATTATTTCCTTTTTTCTCCCTGCCCCCCCAAAAGGGATCACATGATATTATTATCATATGTAAAACAGCACTGCATTTTTGGCAAGCAAACAATGATCCTTTCATAGCTGAGGTCTTGCTACCTCTCCCTGGGCACCATGCTCCATTTTTTATCTGACAAACTCAAGATTTCACTCACATTGGCAACTGCCTTTGTTCAGGTTTGTTTTTGAGACTTTTTCCCCCCAGAATGAGGAATAGCTTTCTCAAAAGTATTGAGAGTTTTTGGCAAGAAATAAGGAACACAGCACAGCTAGTGCTGCCAGTGGCATGAGTTGGTAGGTTCTATGTTAACTCCTCTCACATATCGCTCTCTTCCAAAGTCAAGCAGAATTTTGACAGCTCACATCTAACATTTTTTATCCAAAAGAAAACACCTGTGTTGATGTTTTTCCCACAGAGAGAAGTCAATCTTGCTTGTAGTCCTACCTTGCTCCATGTCTGTTTTTTTAAGCTCCCATTTAAAGCCCTCCATCTTTTAATTTAAAATAAAAAAAAATCTATTTAAAGCCTCCAGTAACCATATTACCTTTAGAAATGTGTATGCGATTCTCTATTCAGGAAAATCTCTTGTATAAAGGAACAAGAGAGAACAAGCTGTTCTCAGATTCCTCTACTAAAGTCCTTTCGAGTCCCAAAACCTTATTAAGAGAGGAGAGAGGAAATAAATAAATTAAAGTAGGCGAAAATGCTCTACATCATCAGAAATCATTTGCGATCCTTCCATCACCAACTTATGGTGCACTAATTTAAACATACTCTCAGGAAGGACATAGCTTCTCCCTTCATTGAAAGCATTTCCCATTGGGAATCAGAACACTAAGAGAAGCCTAAAGCTGTGTGTTTAAAAATATTACAATACAACTTCTGGCTTTATTTAAATCTCCCACTGCTCTACATTTCAGGAGATAATGTCTTTCATACCAACTCAAGCAAACTGTGTGAAAAAAAAATAACAGAATAGGATTTTACTCAGAAAAGAACATGCTACGCATGGCTACACAGCCAACCAAGCCCAAGGAGGGCAGGAGATTCTGCATCTTTTAGTAAAAAATGAACCAAAACCTTAAACATGAAATCACAGCTGAAGTGCTGCCTATGAGTGGAATGGCACATTTTGTTAAAAGTCATTTACAATTTTGTAAAAAGCCATTTACAGCAAACATTGCAGCATATCATGTATGTGTTTCTTCTCTCTCTCACTCCTTTTTTTCTTTAAGGCAGCCAAGTTCAGTAACAAAACCAGACAAGAGGACTTACAGCCTCCTCCTCTTGTGCCCTTGCTGGCTTCCCAAGCTTCCACCCCAGTGCCCTCCCGTATTTCAATGCTGTTCTTCCAGAAAACTGAGGGGAAATTATCCCAGCTGGTGTTTCTGCACAGAGCAGAGACTGCAGCTCCTCGACAGCACATTGACTCCCATTGCATGACTCATATTAGACAAGCCCAACTTCTCAGCAAGATTCTCAAAGAGAGACTATTGACTTACTGTCCCCGTGTCTCAAACCAACAACCTGTAAATCATATGACAGAGTATATGGGGAGTTTATTTCTCAAGCCAGACAGGGAGATAAAGAATAAAGATGCCCCTAAAAAAGATTGAAACTCTGATCATTGATTTCTCAAGACAAAATTAATAGGGGCTTTTTCTCATCTTCTGCAGTTAAATCTCAGTCTTCTGTCCTGCCCAGAAGTTTTCCGCTGGCTAAAATTAAAGCATAATACCAAGTAATCCTTAAGGTGGTTCTTCTGGGAAACTTGTTAAACCCAAATCAAACTTCTCTGTGGCCATTTCATTTTGCTTCTCTGCTGTTTGTCCATCGTGAAAATTCTCAGAACCAAATGAATCTCAAGCTCACATAAGGATAGGAAAACCATACTGTGAAAAAATAGAAAGAAAAATAATGATAATGTGCATTCAGAATGCCAAACGTTAGATAGATTCTATTGCTAAGATCTGCTTTGTGAAACAGAAGTAAAATTATGCTTCGCAGATATTGCACTTCAAAATCGTGTAAAGTGCTTCTATAGTTCTTTATTCTGGAAAAAAATTAGAGCAGCTCTGAATTATGGTAGTGTAAACCTTGTTCCAGCGTTGGCTGCCTTGAGCTCCGCACCACAATTTATGGTCAGGCTATATGTTTTCCTCCTGACAGATTGATAACTTTGCCCCTGCAGAGTATCAGATCCTAATATGAATCAAAATGAAGAAAAATGCTTTCTGGTAATTAATTCTAATATCGTCCAGTTATATTCTGTATTGCTGTAGAAGTACCTGTTCTCCACACTGCTGTAAACATGTTTAGACTGAAAGAAGTGTAAGGGGGATGAAGGGAAGATGGGAAATGCAAAATTACTAGCCCCACATCTGCTGTAAAAACAGATGAGGGTCAGCAGAATGGCTCAGGGCTGGCCCAGCTCTTGCTTCCATTTGGGAGCACCATGGTGTCTACCTTCCACTCAAGAAGAAAGCAAATATAGTTGATGATAGCTTGAAAATCACATCCTAAAAGGCCATAATGACATGCTCACAGTGAAATAATCTTCTCTATGACCTGCTATTTTCCCAAACATGAGAAAAATAAATAAATATCATGAAGTCTCACAGTAGAGATCCATAAGGATTCACTATTCATTTTGGTAAACAAGTCTCTCTTGAAAATTTAGGCTTATATCAACACTATGTTGAATTGGTGGAGGAGTCAAAGGATTCTGTCTTGGATTCATGAGCATCCTCAACACTTCAAGAGACATGGAATAAAAAGAATAAATAGTCTTTCTGAGCCTAAGCCAAAATAATTATTGAACTGATAGAAGCCTCTTCAAGTTCTACAAAATAAGCTGTGTTTGATTAAATTCACTCAGCTGTTACTGAGTTACTGCAATTATTCCAACTGAAATGCATGGGAAAAGAAAATATGGTTCTTTCTCCAAAGCAATACTTAAAAATTACTAGAACCTAACAAGATTATTCTTCTGCGAGGTAACTTGCCTTAAAGCTTTTAGTCCATATGTTTTAATAAGGAATGTCATGATCACTGCTAAAAAGACTGAAAAGTTGAAAATTTTTAGCTCCATTCTGGAAAAATTAATGAAGAACTCTTATTAAAACAAACAATATTTTGTTTTAAATGCTCATTTGAAATGTTAATCCAAGAAAGATTGTTTGTTTTGGAATGTAATTTCAAGATAAAAGATATTTTAAATGCATCATTTTGGGTTTTCATGAATTACAGAAATTTTCTATTTCCTATTTTTTATAAAACTAATGTTTTAAGTACCACTTAAGTATTTAGATCTTTCCCGTTTAAATTGGAGACTGAGACAATTTTTCTGAATTTTCCAGGAAAGGTTGTGTTCTTTTGCCAAGAACACAAACATATATATATAGGTATATGAATCATGTTTCCATCTCAATACATTAGTTATTACCATCAGAGCTCTGCATGCATACTTTTTGTGGTTTAATTACTGCTAAACCTAGCTGAACTTATACTAAAAACCCATTGAATAATTAGACAAATCACTGCAGAATTTGCTGACTAAAGTGTTTCCTAAAGGGACTCCAAATTTGCACTTTGCAGCGACTAATTTGATAGGAAAGGAAGAGCTGCAGGGCAGCAGAGCTCAGAACTGCTGCTCGCATGCCTTGCACGGCTACCCACAGATATGGGAGCAGCAGCAGAAGGACCCTCAGCCTTGCTGCTGACAAGCAGGAAAATGGTTTTATAAACTGGGCAACCACTAGTCCATAAATGGCCACTGGGGCACAGCCAAGTGTAAGGAGCAGCTAAAGGAGAAGGGTGATGATTCCTGGTGTCTGCTGAGATGTTGGCTATATGCAAGTCTCACTATTGCTACTGATGACACCAAAGGAAGATGCTCAGCTACAGGGGAAAAGGCAGTAGGCTAAATGCTAAAGCTGACAGTAAAAGCATTATTTATACCCTGTTTCTTTGGCTGAATATTGTGTACTCAAGTCATTTTGCCAAAGTTTGATCTAAAAGGTCAACAGCAAGAACAGGATGTTGATGCTTCAGAGATGCTCTTCAGAGGTCTTCATCCTCTACAGATGTATGGATATTTGCAGCGTTAGTCAAAAAACCTCATTTTAACCAAGTGCTTAACAAAAGCCCTGTTTTATCACCAAGGCATAATCTACCTAACAAATCTACAAGTCATCTATATAAAAAGTCAGACGTATGTAACTACCAAATCCTGCTATCATTACATTTCCCTTCCACATTGGACAAAAAAAAGTATGCATTTCCATGGAAAGTAATTGAAGGCAGATTTGATAGTCCGTAACACTTGAAACTCCCTTCCTACACAAATCACTCAAGTTTTCTCTTTGTGTGCGTGTGATACCTTAAGTCTTTCCAGCATTATACTTTCCTCTGCATAAGAAAAAACACCTATTACACTTCAAATACTTTGGCATCATAAATATCAAATGTAAATAGAGTCAGTCTATTTTTATGGCACTACACAGTTCATTTGGTCCCAGTGATATTAACACTGGAAAAGGACCCAAGAAATAATTTTACCTATCTAGGTTAGGAGTATTCAGAGCAGTGCTCTATACGTTTTCCTGTTCGCACTTACAAACCTCTAGACATAGCACCATGCACATAAAAAAGCTGCAAAAAGAAGCAAGATCAAGGTACCTGGGTGTGGATTGGGCTTTGGTGACCCATCATGGCAAGGATCTCTTCTACCAGGATCCTCCCGACATACAAAAGGCATCTGTCTTGTGCCTTAAGTAAAAATAGTTACGGGCATTTTGGAGATTTATTTGATTTGCTGGGGCCAAATGCACAATATAAATAGCAACCACAGAGATCCCACAGATAACAAAGATTCATATTAATCATCCTCCATGCTTGACTCACTTTCCATCTCCTGATAATGGCCTATCAAGTTTATCTGAACAATTTGCAAGAGCTGGTTTGGACTGCTCTGGCAACAGCCAGCCCACTGTGGCCAGTTCTCACCCTTTTTGTCATGGATTTCGTGATATCTGGTATTTTACCTAAAGCTCCATCTCCTCATGGCAATTGATTACAATGACAAGCCAACATCCATCACTAAAAAAAAGCTTCTAGAACTCTAGCAAGCAGAATTTTTCCAAGTCTAGCAGAATGGCACTGTAAAGAGCTCACAAGACACACATAACTGCTCACAGTGACTTTTAACCTCTTCTTTTCCTCACAAATACAAAAATAAACAAAGAGAAAAATATAGACTGGCTTCCCAATAAAATTTTACATGTCTCTTTTTTGATAAGATGTAAGGAGAAAACCTTTTTGAGAGAATTAAAACTAGAACTTACAGATACAACAGGCAAAGATATTGCCTCCTTCAGATATTTCTCTCCTTGTTTCCAAAGCACATTTCCCCCAGAATACAAGTTTCATGAGACATAAATCATTCAAGAGAAGACAGTGCGACATTGTCTTGAATTTGTCTTGCCTACCTTCACTCATGAATCTTGTAGGCCCTGACATCGGAGCTAGTGGGTTGAGCTCTCTTATGGGCCTAGAGAAAAGAAAAAAGTTACTTAAGGTTAGATGCAAGGAACAGAAATACACCTTTTATACAGGCGGAGGGGTTGCTACAAGGCTACAATTTTTCACCAAAGAAAAGGTCTAGTTTTGAACTCCCATATGTTAAACTAAAGGAATGCAAACTCTTTCCATTCTGCATTATGTTTATTTACTTTCTCCAAATTTAAAATGCTACAGAAGAGACTTTTTTAAAATAAATCTGGAGAACAGATTGCTCAAATGTTTGGACTTCTCAGTTTATCGAAACACGCTGATCCAAGCTAGGACCTCTATTTTCATTCACACTCCCAACATTTTCTCGATTTGTTTGCATCATTTCCATTCAGAATAGACTGTCTGAAGCTGTTCTGATTCATCTGTTTCTTGTCACCGTAGTCTCTTTATTTCTTTAAAAAGGTTCATTTCCCAGCCTTGAGAAATGCATTCGAAAATCAGAAAAGTGCTATGAACACTTCTTATTTCAGAAGAGAAATGCAACCAATTCAACTCTCAGCTGAACTCCTCCACTGGGTCCACAGCATTGATCTCAGATTAACATTTGACCTGAAGTTTATTTTGGTTTATGTATTTATTAATTTAGGCTGGTGTGCAGAACTGTGGCTTAGCAATATTGTCCCAAAACATAAATATTGTCATAACTCTGCCCTTTGGTTCAGCACCCAGAGTTTTGCCTTATGAATTCATTTACTTCTCTTTTTTCCTTCTGTAATGCAAGCAGGATGCTAAGAACACTTTTTTTTTTTTCCCTGTTTTCCTGCCTTTTTAAAAGGAGATGATTTTGAATTTAGACTATCCATGTTTTCTAAAGATTGCATTACTCAACAGGTTCTCCAAGGGGCAGTGTGGGAATATTTTCAACAAGCTTAAATACATATTCTTTGTTGTTTTCAGGAGTTTTCTATTTATTAATTTATTTTTTCCCCCTGTTCTATCAGATCAGGACCTCACATTTTCCACTGGCTACAGCTTTCTATTAAAGTCAGTACATTAAGGCCAGCTACACATGGCAGGGCCGTATTTCCAGTGCTCTAATAAAAACCCTTAAGATGAGCTACAGCATCTTGACTACCTGGGTTTTGGCTGAATCTGTTCATCTTTGACCTCGTATTTGACCCAAGACTAGAGGAAAAATCACTCTCATTTAAAAAGCACTTAAATGATCCCTTAAAAAGGGAGCATTGTGCAGTGGTGATGGATGTCAAGCTTGGACCGGGACATGCCTGAAGACTGCCCTAACTCAGAGCACTAGCAAGGCCTCATGTTCCCCAGCCATAATGTTAAGGGTTGGAGGAGAGAGGCAGCAAATCCTGGGATTTATCACCTCAGAAAGATGATGAGTAAGAATAAGCATGCTAAACATATAGAAATATATGGTTATTCAAAAGACAAATGATCTGAGCATCTTTATAAAAGACCAAGAGAACTTGCAAGAAAAACTAAGCCTGGCAAATGCAGACAACAAAGATTATTCTTCTCGCAGCACATCATTAGGAGATGGAATTTTGCAACAGAAAACCTCAGAAGCCAAGAGCTTTCCAGATCTCTTTTCTTTCCTGTAGGAAAAAATAATAATAATAAAAAAAAAATACTGCTATTCTAAACAAGATCTTCAGGAAGGACACCACACTTGTGCAGCTATAGAGTATGGCCAACCCTGAGGACCAGAGGTGAGTGAAATCTATGGTGAGAAAAGGGCAGAGTGACAAGTTCTGGGGCTTCCCCATTCCCAGAGGCACCAGGAGGCAAAGGAGGGAGAGAGAGATGAATCCTGGATGGGATCCAGCCTGGCAATTTCAGCCTCTCTAAATTGTGCACAATAACCGCCTGCACTAAACATGACTCTAGCAAATGTTTTCTGGTCCTGACATTAATGGGCAGTAACACCCACAAGCGTTTTGAAGAAAAATACTAAACACATAAAAAAATACAAACTACATTTTTTTCCCTCAGCTGGCAGGAATGTAGACAAAAACAGGGGAAAATTTCTGTTAAGTTTGGCCACAGCTGCATGTTCTGCTATTACAGTGTCCAGGAAACATGGTCCAGGAGACTGGATGATACTAGAAACAAAGAGATAAGTGAAGTTGTTTACATAACAGAGTAACTCCTTGGACAAAAGCATTAAACTTGTAGAAGATACTCGTGTACGTGACCCTAATTTGAAGCAAGCAAGCACTTAGTGCTGCAGGGCTCCAGCCTAGCATCAACTGCAAAGAAAACGCACAAGAAGATGCTCTGAGAAGGCTCAAATGAAAGAGATCAGGTACTTAAAATATGATGGCAATGTTCAAGTCATCAATGATTTGTATAGCAAAAGGAGTACTTAACTCTTTTCTGAAGGCTGAGGTAGGGTTTGGGGCTGCTTTGGGGATTTTCTGCTCAGCCTTCTAGGACTAATCCTTTCCATTCATGTGGACAGTTCAGGATGCAACACAAGGATCATCCATCTCTTCCTCCAAGTCATTTTTATTTTCTTCTTCCCCTAACTTTTTAGGAAAAATGGCAGATTTATGACAATATGGTTTCCTAAAATTCTGTATACCTTCTCCCAGAGCTCCCCAAGCCTTTACTCCCTCATGCTGAAGTTTCCAGCCCTCTTCCTGCATAAACACATAGGCACACACAAAATGCTCTCCACCTCTGTCCCATGCTCTCCAGGCCTTTCCTCCCCATTTACATTGCCTGATGATCCAAATGAAGCCAAAGAAACTGGCAACACCTAAATTCTCCTTTCTCAGGGCAAGTATACACCACATATTTGCCACTTTTCACAAAGCTTGTAATGACATTTGAGACCACTTTGACCAAAATTGGACAACAAGCTGATAAGTAGTTTCAGGGGAAGATGGTGATGGACATACAGCTGGAGCACGGAATTAGCAATTTTCAAAAAAAGCAAAGCAAAGCCAAGCAATTCATGGCAAGACAATATAAGTCAGAGTGCTGGATCATCGCAGGTTTATAACAACACAAGTCAAAATATGCTCAGCTGTTTCCCAGAGATAAATATTTCAGAAGGAAATCTACAGGCATAGTCAGTAACGCGAGCCAACCTGGAGAGATGTTTCTTGTAATACTACGTTAATTATTATTTAATAGTGGCACGGGGAAGAAGGGCAACATATCAAAGAACACTGACGTGTATCAGCAAAGGGACTGTTGCATCTTCGCTATGGTACATGAAGATGTGATCACAAGCAAATGGAATCTGCAAATTTTCTGACCCTTTCCAGTCTCATGCTGCTCCCACATGCATCCCTCCTTCCTCCAGAGGACAAAAAGCTCTACTCTATCTCATCACATGCACAAAGAAGTAAAGTACTTGGTAATGGAAATTGATACAAGTGTTTTCCTTGTAATTAGTGTATTATATTATTCTAAGAGAGAATATTATATTATTATTTCCAAGAGAACAGCTTGGAAAGCTGCGTGTGCAGCTCAGGTAGCAAAACCCAAGAGACCATTTAAACCCTTTTATTCTGCAGTCAGTTACTCTTTTTCTTGGTCTCATTTGGGGAAAACACAGGTCATGCTGCCTGCACTTAAAGTTGTCTGAGGAGCTTTAATAACAGAGGTAAATAAATGGTAAATGTTCAAAGTCCCTCCAAAGCAGACCCTTGCTCTCAAACTGAGAATCAGTAAAAAGAAGGAACTGGCTTATTCACATTTATGAAAGACTTACATAATGATCCCAGAAACACAAAAAGCTCTAGAGAATAAAGTGGACCAGACCCCAAATCACCAAGGTCATATATATACATATACACATATATATAGTACATATATAAAAAAGAAAAAAAAAAACAAAGACAGTCTCTCTCAGTTTCAAATAAACACAGGATGGAGAAGATGGTGTTTTCTCCAGCCTTTCACAAAACAACATTTAATTTTCCAATGGAAAAGCAACAAAATCAACTAGAATTTGAATTATCTTCACACTAGCTATAGCATCTATCACAAAAAATAGCCAACTTTGTTTATTCCCCAAGCAGAGACACCTGGAGAGTGTGTCAAGGTTTCTGCCACCTTTGGCTAAAAGAAAAACAATGCTGTTTGAGTCCTGCCCTTATAAAATACATCCTTTGAGCACCTGCAGGACAGATGGTATTTCTTTTGCTAAGAAATACAGGGGGCCTGAGCCACGCGGCAAATCAGGAGAGGGTCATGTCCTTTAGAAGAGCCCATCACGTCTCAAATGATTAAAAAGCCTCCCATTTTCTTCCACTAGGGTAATTTGTTTGGTTCCATTGCCATGCAAAGAGCAGTCATTAATTATTTTTTCCTACATCCTTAAATGTTTACATATTTCATCAGGATAAACCATAATACTACAATAACATTAAGGTAACATGAAAAATGAGGGCTTTTTAAAAAAAAATTCCTTATCAGCCACTGTACCACTTCTCCATTTCAATCAAAGGGCTTAGATATGAAATATAATAAACTATGTAGGGTTTTGTTTGTTAAGACCATGCTGTTTATAATGGCATGAATAACTCCTGGACCCTGGTAGTTACAGATTATCATTATACACTGAAGATGAAAGCGACCACTTGGAAATACAAACGAAAACATAGTCTCCCTACCCAAATTGACTCCTAGCCTGCCTAGAAACTAATTGCAAGGACCAATCCTTGCTCCTTGGATTCACCTCTTGCCCTTACATAAACCTCGTGTGATTTTTTTTCCCCTCCAATGACATCAGTAGGGATGTAAAATAAATCTATCGAGCTCAAAGAAGTTAAGGGGCAATAGTGTAATTAGTAGGAGCTTTGCACAGGAGCAGAATTTGGTGTGTGGGATGGTATTTATTGAGCACCTGATCACCTCCACACTCATTTCCAGCGTATTCAGACATCTACATCAAGAACCTTAAGACCAAGAATTCCTGCAGGCCAGAACTAAACTAGCCAGGCATTTCTCATTAGGTTTTTCTCATGCAAGGTAACCTCATGCACACACTTATACCAGACTGGAACACACCAATTCGTTTCCCTTACTGCAGCACCCAAGGTGGAAAGGTCCAAATACAAGGCAGTTTGGGTTATTTTCCAATAAACCGATTGTGGGTTTTTTTTGAAGAAGGCTAAATTTGGGCCACTGCCATTTCAGAATAACCCCAAAACACCTCTGCTCTCTCAGATCCCTATAGGCTTCTGCAACACAGGGTTATGAGGGAAATATCAACAATAAGCAGCTCCTGTTATTATCTAGGAAGGAAAAAAAAAATCAATTATCTGCTCTGAGGTAACAACAGCCTCCTGGAAAGATGAGAGAGAAATAGCAGTAGAAGAGGATTAATGGAGCAGTTAGTGCCGTATTGATTAGGCCTCTGGCTTGCAAGTCCCAGTCTGGATGTGGCTGAAGAGAAGCAAAAAGTCAACCTGACCCAAGCAACAGCTGAATAGATATGGGCTGCGACAGCAGGAGCAGACCCTGCCTGAAAAACATGCACAGAGTGAGGTGATTTATGTGTTTTATGCAGTTCTGCACAATATTTATTTTATGGACTAGTTATTCAGTTGTATGGAATTTTTAACAACACTCTCCTCTCTCACTATTAACATGAACCAAAAGAAAAAGCTTTCCTTGTGGGGCAAATAGTAAGAGGGATAATTACTAAGAAACTAATTCCAAATCAAACTGATATAATGATTTTATAGCAATTTATAAATATTTATAAGTAATTTATAAATATTTCCCCAGCTGAGGGAACACTAGAGGATGTGCATTTTGCCTTCAAAGAAAGCTTCAGCCTCTACTTTTGCAGAATGTGAAGAAAATCCATCCTCTAATCCACCAGTTTCTTCCTTGGTTCCCAAAACTGAGGAAAATGAAGATGATTTCCCACTTTCCAGTAGAGCAGGAAGCCATGGAGTGAGAAAACTGAATTGTAGTAATCAACTTTCTTCAAAATAATGCAGACATCCTCAAGGAGACAGGGCATGTAAGCAGCACAACATGGGTCTAAAAAAGAGGAAGCAACTTCTCATTCATAGAAGAGAAAAAAAGACAACTCAGAAGTGGCACTTAATTATTTTTTCCTCCCCCTTTTCCTCCCTCCCATCCACAGTCCTTTTGCAACTTGCTTTATTGCACTGCCTCCATACTCAAGGTTATATCCTTGAAAGTTTCCAAGCTTTAAAGAGATGCATTGTTGAAGGCAACTAATCATTTAACAGGGGACTATGCTATTAAAAAAAAAAAGTAACCTTTAAGTAACCTCCTGCCTAAAAGTAAGGGCTTCTAACACCACTAGTCATTTGAGAATAACTTTATTTTTCAAATATAATGCTGATATCAGTGGTTGAAGAGACAGTGCTACAGTCATTTACCCTGGATTAAAGAGCAGGCTGCTATCAGAAGGGACAGTAAAATCCTCCCTCCTGAACCCAGCTGCTTGTATTCATTTGGCCACAACATTTGCAGTCAAAAAAAAGAGTCCAAAATGAGTTTGTGGTCAGCTCAGCACTTAGCATCACATCAGGGTCACAAAAACTGGATAAAGAAGGTAGCAAAGGGAACACGGAACACGTGAGGGACTCCCTCTTCCATTGCCTATCTAAATTAAGGATGCAACAGCCTCATCACCACTTAGGGTGTCCACACAAACTTGTAAGGAGTGATTTATGTATCCCTGAGAGAGAATGGAGAGAAACAGAGCAGCAACATGCAATTAATCTTCATGCACATCTTTATGGAGCCTTAAGTCATTTTCCAATGTTTTCTACCTATCTCCTCACTAGACATCGTCAGTGTACTTGTTTGTGCAGCTCACCCATCACCTCTTTGGCAAATGCAACTAACCAGGTCATTTTTATTTTGCTTCTCATATTTAGTTCTGCTGGGTGAATGAGCTGAGAACAAGGAGTGATTTTTAACATCCAATTTCATATTGACAAAAGGAAATACCTTCATCCTTGCCATCATCCCAAGGAAGCAATGCAGTTCTGTAGCACACACTAGATTCCCAAGTTTCCTGAGCCTGCTTCACCTTGCTCTATCAGCCTATTGACACAATTTCAACATGTTCACTCTCCATGTTCGTTAAATTTGACAAAACATACTGATACAGCCTTTTTGAGCAAGTTGCACATGGGAGAATTCAAAAAAAAAAAAAAAAAAATCAGAAAGAGGCAGAATACAGTCACTTTGAAAATAAACCCCAAATCCAAATTCCAAATAAAGTTGTCAAAAAAATTACCCTTAACTTGTCCTCAATTCCACATTTACACAACACACTTAGAATTAAAAACCTCAGCAGAGTAGTAATGTTAAATAAGGGAAGAACAGCACTGAGCAGCTCAGGCCAGGGATGCATTTAGGGATATACTCAACCTCAGCACATAAGCAGCTATTCTGCAAGGGGTAAGATACCAACCACGTGAAATTAGTTTGGATTAATCTGTTAAATTAACAATAGACTAATTATTTAGCCCTCAGCCACTGCCTGCTTGCAGTGGGGACCCTAGACAGGCCAAAATAGATAATTTAGGAGGCTCTAGAAGCAGAGACTCCTTTGTGCTCCACAGAAGGGCCCAGCGACCAAGGCCCAAGCCCATCCTCATGCCGTGTGTTGTTTTATTTAAGCAGAGTGATGCCCCAGCCCTTCATAAATAACTGATGCCCTGTGTCCTCCAGTCCGTCTGTTCCTGCAGGGCTGCGGGTGGGGAACATATTCACTGATTCATAGGCCTTTTAGGGATTTTTTTCCCCTTTTTTTTCCCTGGATATTTATCTGCTGCCCTCCCATACATACCAGATATGTAAAAGGGAGCACAGGCCTCAAGCTGAGGATGATTAAATCCTCCAGCACTGCAGCAAAAGCGACTCACATTGCACCTGCAGCCAGGGAGAGGCCCCACCGCTCCAATAGGATTTGTGGTTCATCTCTTGGACATCCCCACATATCTCCAGGGTCCTGCTAAGGCAAAGCAGGGAGGTGCTCAGCAGGTCATAGGGGCCTGCAGAGGGAGGTAAGAGCAGTTTCTTCCAGCAAAACCCTCTTGACTCTTCTCCTCAAACAAAAGAGGAGAGATGGAGCTGGAGGGAAGCAAGCACTGGATAGAGGAGAGCACCAATTGTTGGGAATTTCACCTCTGGAAAGCTAGCATAGCTATCAAAGAGAATTGTACCTAGTCCCAGCTTCACCCTGGAGTCTTGCAAGTCAAAGAGGTTTCATCTTCAGCTGGTGCCAAGTCTGCATCACCCAGCTCGAGATATTGTACATTGAACTTCCTTAATGCCTCCAAAGTGATGGCAATTACCAACAGCTTTCAGAGAGCACCAAGGCACTATTATGGAGTCAAGAGGTGCATGCCAATGGAGATGGGCACCTAACCAGGGGTTTTCTTCCTCCTCCCACCTGCAATCTCCAAGCACTGGAAGTGTGAAATGGTTAAAAACATAATTTCTTATTTTAAATGGTTAAAAACATGCTTTCTTTCTTATTAGCATGTCCCAAACCTGGCTGCACCGGATCAAACCCAAATATGGGAAAACAAAGACTTATTTAGTATTTGGGGCAGTAACCTGATAATTACCATCCCTTTATTTCCTCTACAAGCCTCTGCAGTCCTGTTCAAAGTAGTAACCTGCCTTTATGACATCTTTTCAGACCGTTAGACAAATTCTACAGTAGCAGTTGTACAGACTCACCTAAGGCTTTTGGTCCAAGCTATGTTACAGACTGGTTTGGACCAATTAAATATATCATGGTTACAGCCTGAGTTGTTAGAAAGTGTTTTAAGTGGCTGAACTATCAGACTCTTGGCTTCCCAATCCCCAGGCCCAACCAGAAATTCTAGCCTGGAGTCAAGGACAGAATCAGCAGACCTGGCAACATTTATCTGAGCTTCCCTTTTGCTTGGATCTTACACGATGCCTAAGAAAAGCTCTGAAGGCTTTCACCATTCAAGACAGGTTCCACTTAAAATATTTCCATTTCTCCAGTCCTTTTATTCTAGAAAACCTCTATTAGTGCTCAGTGCACTTGCATCTATGCTAGACTCTTACTAGTGTATGCATAATGACTAAACATAGAGCAACCTGCACAGTGGATGCTTTCTTCCTGCTCCCCTTCCAAAGCAGCTAATCTCCAAGGACCAAAATAATCACTAAAGAACTAATTTTTAAATCACAGACTTCATAAACTTTCTTAAAATTAAGCACAAGCAGTTGCCTCAGCGGGAACCTTTTTTCCTCTTCTCTTCTTTAGAGAGCTTCTTGAGATCACAGGATAGTACCATCCACAGCAAAAAGAACCATGCAAAATAAGGCTACACTCCTCTTATTTGCAGCTAAGGCCTGATTAAAGGCCTAACAACTATCAGAAAGTATTTTAAAATGAACTGGGTCAGTATTAAAGAAATCTGATGGTGACGGATTTTTTTTTTTTTCTTTTTTGCATATATGTTTGGATTTTTTTTTTTCATTTCAAGCAAGGTTTAACCAATGTGAGAACTGAAAGTCAAATAAGAAAGGAAATCATATGTATTTTTTAATTCTATTCCTTCAAAAACCCTTTACTTTTCTGTGTGTATAATTAGAGGAAAACTTAAAGGCAACAGAACAGTGAAACAAACTGAAAGGCAGAATTCAAAATCAACTGCATAATTTCTCATTCAAAAGCATCAGAAAAGTGAAAAATAACAGGAAAAAGCCCTTACCAAGAGATGAAAATACTGTAACACAGGATATATTCATAAATCAGTAGGTTACAGTAGCATATTCTAGCTGTAGGGTAGAATAGGCTGTTTACATTAAAAAGATGTAGATTTAAAATGCAATAAAAAACAACAAAAAAATCAATAATGATACATTTTAATTCAAACAGTCATCACAGCAGTGCCATAGCAATCAGTCATATTTACCCAGGCCCTGTATATAATAATCCCCCTGATCCCTATATAATTGCCAGCTTCGCCTCTTGAATTATCAACAGCTCTCATGGCTTATTGCTTCATACTTTCTTAATAAGCTCCTGCAATCAATAATCTTGCCACTGAGCAAGCAGCAACCAGGCAGCCAAACACAGGATGTAAATGTTTCGGGAGCGATCATTACGGGGATATGAATGACAAGGTGACTGTGCTAATGGGATAGGCATGGAGCAAAGAGGCAATTTGGAAAAAAAACCTGCTTACTGGCATGGGTAGGTGGTTTGCCATGGTAAAATGATGTTTCTGCAGAGGGGAAGGTTTTACCCTTGAAAATGAAATCTCAAATCCTCACGAGAGGCAATTTGGCTGAGATGGGAATTACCACCACCAGTTTTTAGTCTCATCACTAGCACAACACACCTAGCAGGCTTGCAAACTGTTTTGTTTGAAAACGCAGCTGCTTACTGCTTCATGTAAACTCTGCAACGAAGGATCACAGAGATGTAGATTTAAATGAGTCTTAGCATCAATTTGATGACAAGAGTTTAAACATGGCTCCTTACAAGGCCACCCCACTCTTCTCTATAGTTACTCACTCACTAAAATTCCTAAGACCTCCACCTATGCCCAAAAATTATTTCAATGTAGAGAGAAAGAAAAAAAAAAAAGGCAAAACTTGCCTAATTTTCCACAAATTGGAGACAATTCCACCATCTGTTCAACAACCACAATATTAGATAGACCTACAAACGAGTACAACTCCTACCTGACCAACAAAATGAAGGTGACAGGTTTCCCAAATGTCCTGCTGAAATAAAAGGTTGTTTTCCTTTATTCTCGACAAGGGCAGCGGTGTGTGGGGCTCTTTGCAGAAATCCATCTGCCTGTTTAGGCAAATTGGATGAGATCCACAAAGAAATACTCAGGACTCTTGGAAAGGTGCTGGCTTATTTCAATGTCTAAGGGGCTTTTTGGTTTGGTTGGTTGGCTACCCAGTCTGGACAGCCCTTAGGAGAGCCTTATGAGAGCCTGTGACTCATGGTGAGTCATGGGGGCAAAAAACTTCTGTTTAGATACAACATTCAAAGTAATACAAAGACTTCCATAAGCTTTGTTCTTGTCACACCAAACTTCAATCAGTTGTTCTTTAGAGATTAAAATGCAAAGCACAGTGGAAAAACTCACAAGAAAGTCCTGTAGTAAAGGCAGAGTTTGATCAATGGGGACGCATGACAAAAACTACTTTGGAAAGACCTATTAAAAGGGAAACATCCCACTTTTATTATTTTAACTACCAGTTAACATTTGTCTTTGTTGCTGGGTGTTTTATTTAAGCATTTTATATTGATCAATTTGTGTTATGTGTTATTGATTTTTTGTGTCCTGGCTTCCAAGATATTTGAAATAGAGCAATAAGAGCTGCTCATTTCGCAGTGAAAAATAAACTATATGCCAGGAGAAAATGCAAGACCAAAGCAACTTCTGCAGTGGTTTGATCTTCCATAAACCCACCAGTACCAAGACCCCACATGATAAGTTATTTCCTGTCAGTTCCATCTGTAGAGAATTCAAGCTTCAGTGCCTCTCTTAGTTCTTGTTTTTCTGAGGTTTCATTCAGGAAGACCAACTACTGTTTACTGGGTTTTGACTTGGGTTTCTTCAAGCAGCAAATGACTGGCAGGCACCGGTTGTGAGGAACGTGCTGAAATTGAAATATCAGAAGTCCTGCAAACTACCCAGCCTTCTAATTAGCTACATAAATTTTCCGCTGGCATTTCTACAGGCACATCACCACAATACTCAATAAAGAGAGCTTTAGGCGAGATTTCTGGTGAGCCGTAAGAGGAGATGATGATGATGATAGGAAGCTGATGATTAAGCAGCACACTCCTCAGGGACTGCTTCTGCCACTTTTAATTACCTTGTGTGTCTGTCTTAGGGCTTTGTGCTCCTACTCATCACAGGAGCACAGTACAAACACTACCTCAGCAGTGACAGCAAGGACTCTAGCACCTTACCTGCTGCATCTGATACTCCTCTGGTTTCAGGGAGAAGATATCTTGTGTTAGAGGTAATATGGCCATCTTTTCCCATTCATTTGATTCTGCTGCTGGGAAATTTAGGCTAGAGGAGGGAAAAAAAAGTTAAAGCCATTTTTAGGGATTGAAGTGTTAGTGTAAGAGAGGGAACAGGAGGATAGGGCCAGTAAATAGACCTCCTTAGCAATATAAATTCTTGGCTCTGAACTCAAAGGCTGTCCACACACAGCTACAGGCCCAATGCAATTGAGATGTGATGCACCTCCCATCATCTCCTGCCTTCTCCTTCTGACATTTGTGCTTTTTAGGGCCAACTGCACTGAGAAGCCTTATCCTTTTGGAAAATAGTAGCTTGAATACCCACCACCAAGCACTATTGGCTTTTCAGTTGCATTTTACCAGCCAAGCAGCTGCTACTAAATCACTATGGCCCTTCTATTCATTACTGATGAATGATCTCAGCAAACCTTCCCATAGACCCCACCTGCTTTGGCTTTTCCCTTTCCAGGAAAAGAAAAAAAAAAAAAAAAAAAAAAAAAAAAGAGAGAGGATCCTGCAACTTCCCAGCCAGGACTTGAAGTTTGCCTCTCAGCTCCAGGTAGCAGCTACTGAGAATCCCAGCGGGGAAGAGGAAAGTTGAGGCTCTGTTCTGGAGATGCTCAGCACTTGATCCAAATGTTTCAGAGGTCACCAGGGCTCCTCCCACTTTCTTTGGTAGTCTTTGAATATTTCCCAACCCCCTGTGTTAATGGGAAGTCTTCTACTGAGACCACAACTTCCCATACCATGGGTCAACAGGAAGTCTTCTACTGAGGCCACAGCAGAATTAATGACAAGGAGATGGTCAGAAATAAATCTCAACATGTTCACCAATGGAAGTTTTCTTTTACAGGCACAATACCACCTCTTGAACTCAAAACTGGGTCTTTTAGACCACTGCTACAAACCACCTAAACAATTTGGCTATAAGATCTCCCATAAGGGTGATGAAAGCCCCATATAGCTGCAATGTCCACTGGAACTTTACATGCACTCTGGCACTAAGCAACTATCTCCACCCAACTCCAGTTGGCACTCAATAAGCTCCAGCAGGAAATTTACATAAATTTGAATAGTAAAATGGGTAATAAGCAATAAAAACCCTACCCAGTTAGCAATCCATAGCCACATTCATTAATATGAAAGAAATTAATTGCTAACCTTGGAATGACCTCAGCTATTTTGCAAAGAAACTGACAACTTCATCGCTCTGATTTATTAAAAAAGAGCGATTGCTTATTGTAAACAAATTTCAATGCACCTACCCCCAAAGCTCTTTAATTTCAAAAAGGATATTGTGTCTTTTGGTGCGTCTGCTGGACAACCTTCAGCTCTGCATTAGCTAATTAATTCAAAGGAGAGAGAATTTTCACAAAATCATCAGTATAACTAATATTATTTATAACCACCATAAATAATACAGGGGAGAAAACTCTGAGGGTTCCTAGGGATGCGTGGTCTAACTTTAACCCTATTTTCAACCTTAAGGATGAGGAAAGCACTGAGATTTCGTGACAAGGAAGGTGTAACTAAGTGCTTATGAAAGCGTTAATTTAATTTAGGGGGTGAGACACTGGGTTGCAAAGAGATAGGAGAAGGGTTGAGAGATGTGAAGGGAGGAAGTGGCATAGGTAAATATAACCACTGCAGGAGCAGCTCTCATTGACTTACAGAAAGGCATTTTCTGCAGCCTATGGTGACCACTCTTCCCACTACGGGAGCTCTGCTGATAAGCTTGAAAAGCTGATGTTGGCAGGTCTCTTCTGAAGGCGTGCCATGGGGCTTTGCAGAAAAGGAAGCAAAACCACGATGGAAAGGTCAAGCAGCAAAGAGAGCAGCCCTGGGCTGAAAGCTGCCCCCTGCTCGTGCAGGGATATTACCTCTCTGCATTGTTGCAGCAGCCTAAAGAGCAGACAATGCAATTGCTGAGCACGTTGGAACATGATAGTAAAAAGCACAATGCAGGAATTCGGTGAAAAGCAGGCCTGATGCTAAGCAGAAGGCAAGCTTTCAAACCCATGGAAGCTTCAAATAATTACCTTTAACCTCCCAAATACGCACACCCTCGCTTGCATTGCTGAACTACACATCTGAATGCTATCTTATGAAGCACAGTAAATCTCAGTGAATGGATGTGCCTGCGTTTTATAGGGAGCAGCAGACAGAAAGGATTAGAAAACATCTTTCCTCTTTGGAAAGGTTGAGGTATGGTCGTATTTTGTATTTTATGATGACAAAAAAGGGGTCTTACCAATTCATAGCAAGACTTGCACACTGAGGAATGCTCACAATGTTTCACCTTCTTTAAACCTGAAAATCCCTGCAGTCAGGTCAGATGGAATTACACACACTGTTCTTCAAGGCTTTCTGAACTCCTGATTCTTGAGTGCCTTAACTTGGGTTCCCCTTCTACATTGCATATGGAACAAATGCCAACAAAAACACACATAGAGCATAACAGAAGAAATAGCCCTTGAAGTTTCAACTAAATATAAGGTAGTCTTTCCATTCTCAATCATTTCTATTAAACTAAAGAAAAAAGAAAATAGAGTTCCCTCATAGTCAAAAAAATCTTTGCTCAGCTCCTATATGGCCGCAATGGAAGGTGATTTAGAGTTTGCATATGCGAAAAATCCCCTTTCTTGGCATCCTCTCACAAACACATGCCACTCATCCAAGGAACAGGATGTTATTAACCAGCACAAATGGACTAACCCACCTAATTTGCATAGAGGCTTAAACTTCAAAGCTCTTATATACATGGACACCCAATTCCCTTTAAATTAATGGGATTTCGTCATCCATTTCCCTTAAGCGGGCTTGAAAGCACATCTGAAAATTCAGAATCATCCGCATGTTTGTGTATTCTGCTTTAAGCAGATAATCAGATTTCACCTTCAGCATTACAGGGAATCCTCTATATTGTTTCACATCTCAAGGAAATTTGCGTGAAACAGAAGTTTAATGCTTTCTGTATAAATGATACCTGCTTAAAATATTTAAATGCTTAAATATATTACAAGTTAACTCTGCTTATAGTGTTTAAATACTTAAATAACTTAATGCTGGTTAAGTAAATTACCTAAAATGTGCCACATTAAAGCTTATTCCTATGACTCAGCGCGAGAGCTTCTACAACAGGGTCAGTAGAAGGACCTTCTCCATGTAAATCATGCTTGAAAACAAATACACGTACCAAGTAACACCTCAAAAACAACTCCAAAATTTCCCTCAGAACCACACGTGCCAATTATTGCCTATCAGTTACCACGTTTGCAGATGCATCTGCAGGGATCTGCCCGGGAAGAGGTTCTAAGAACATGAGAGATCAAAATAACTGTCATCAAATTGCAGCAGTGCTGACAGTTCCTCTTGTCTTTCGACGCACGATTTTAAATAACAGTTAAAAATGGCTTTGGTGGGCTGTCAGTGGGAAATGCTGTGCTTTACCAACTCGTCTCAGAGGCCTCAAGGCAGCTGTGATAGAAGCTGGTTTATAAGACAGGCAGCGTGGGCTTCCAAACACTCCCCACATCTCTTTCTTGGGATTATTTTAAAAAGCATCTTTTCTTCATGTTTTTATTCATCTCTTTTCTCAAACTTGCCTAATTTTACTGCAGACTGACCAGGACGATGAATGTATCAGGGCACAGTCAGGTCCTTTATTCACATCCTATCTTTTCCAATCCTATTGAAGAAACAGGGTTGGGATCTGCTCCATTCCACACCATCGCATCACCAACAGATACGTCTTTGCCATGTCAAATGCTGGGTCACTCCTCTTATTCTTCCTCAAATCCTGCAAATCTATGCAGATTAAACTCAAAACTAAGAGTACTTAATAGCAAAAAAAGCCAAGAGGCCTGGCAGAGCAAACATTTCCAAGCCACTCTCATTGCCTAAATTTTCACAGCACTGACCTGCCCATCTACCAGGCCAGAGGCTGCTTCCCTAGGCATCCAAATATAGACAGATTTTTAAAGTCTGGCCTACAACACCAGATTAGCTTAATGTGCAGCATGACTATCATAGAATCACAGAATGCTTAAGGTTGGAAGGGACCTCAGAGGTCATCTAGTCCCCCCCCCCCACTCACGCAGGGTCACCCAGAGCACGTGGCACAGGACTGCATCCAAGTGGGTTTTAAAGATCTCCAAAGAAGGAGACTCCACAACCTCCCCGGGCAGCCTATTCTAGGGCTCTGTCACTCTCACTGTCAAGAAATGTTTCCTTAAGTTCCTGTGGAACTTTTGGTGCCTCAGCTTGTGGCCGTTTCCTCTAGTCCTATCTCTGTCCACCACCGAAAAGAGGCCGCCCCCTCCTCCTCACTGCCTCCCTTGAGGTATTTATACACACTATCACACCAGAGATGACAAATACAAGGTAACTAAAGTTGTCAGATACTGGCAACTGGTGTAAACCACAGAAAATGAGTCCTGAGGTCAGAAGAAGCATCTCTGCTTCTCTTATCCCTTCTTTACCCTTCATATATTTGAATTTGGGGCATGAGAAGAGGAAGAGAACCACACAACAGGCCAAGAGAAGCTTGAACCCACCAAGAAGAGCCCAAATTGTGCTACAGAAATCACAAGCCTCGCTACCTACCTATATCTCAAGCCCAGAGTCATCAGGCAAAGATATTTCCTGCTCTGTCACAAGATTTTGCAGCTTTGACTTTTCCTATTAATCCTTGTATCGACTGGTGTAACAAACACAATGGCAGTGGTCTTGAACTGCAGTCAGCCAGTGGCCACACGTCTTGGTGATTAAATTGGAAATGTTCTGACCTCTGTCCCTTCCGTGCCTCAGCTCTATAGCTGTTGAATGGAATATTTCCTCTCTCCTGGCCCTCTCTGAAGATAAACATTAAAGTTCATTAAATCCTCAAATTTTTGTCACAGCTGAGATAATATAAATAGATCCGCAGACATCATGCTCCTTCTCCTGTGTAACCAAGGGCAATTATGTAATGCTTTTAATTAACTATTGATGCAATTCCAACAAACAAAAGAAGTCCAAACTCTTGACCAGGGACAGTAATTTTCCTGATTTCATGTGGTTCGCTTAATTAAATTAGTAGTATCATTTGCATGTGTCAGATACTGTGACTTCCAAGCTTCTGCCAAGAGGAAAAGTAGCAGCAGGTTGGACACCTCTCAGTAGGGGCAACAGAGTTATTTTGATTTTACCTTGACCCAATGCAAAAAGTTCTGCCCAGTGGGACCCTACTGATACAGCCAAAGCTTAGAGGTCACAAAACACGAGTCTTTTGCAACTTTATCAAAGGCACTTTGCACTTTCTGAGAAAAGGTGCCTGAGCTTTGCATGTATTTAGAATTAACATTGTCTGAAAAGCTTCTTCCAGTGTCGGGCATATATTTATAAGAAGATATTTCATTATTTGGAAATTTTCTTTAAAAATCTGCCTCAGAATTACATGGATTTGGATGGATGGAAAGCGACACTGCCATCCGTAGCATCCAGCACAACAGCAGGGATTTCTGCAAATCCTGATTCTGTGTTAAGTATGACTTAATGCTAATTGTACACTCGATCTGAGATACTTGAGAATACAAAACACTATGAAGCACAGGGCCATAATTAGATTTCAAAGCCTCGGATCAGTAGGTCCCCGAATTTGCTTTGGATTCTCCCATCCTCTGTGAAATCGATTCTCCTACCCAGTTATTTTTACAGCTCTTCTAGCAAATGCATCTAAACACACCACAGCCTATAATGCACTTACCCACACAGCACCCCTGAGGGCAGCAGAATGCAGTTATCCCTGTTTCACTGATAAGAAACTGCAGGGTGAAATAAATGAAGTTGTCCATCCAGGGGATCAAGGGCTCCTTTGTGCTCCTTGCTGGGAGGAACTTATCCCACAGCAAGTTTTCCAGTTGGAATTAACGGCAGGATTGACTGTATGCAGCAGGTAACTCCCTGCTTCAAGAAATCACCTCTCCCTCAAAAGAAAAAAACAAAAAAACCCCAAACCTTACTGAGTTTTGCTCAACTAATAGTTCAGATCTGCTTCAAGCTACACAGGTCTAAGCAGCTCTCTGCTACACTTGCTTCATTGAAAGATCACATCTATCTACTCATCTTTAAAACTGTGACAATCCTGACAACATGGAATCGTTTATGCTATTCAATGTCATGATTAACCATGCATTTCATGGCTGCATCTCCCCTACTTACTTCCCTACAGTGCTGGGGAAGATGCACCTTTCCCTAAGTTTTTAAAACTCCTGGTGGAAGGCTAGAACCTACCATACATGTTAGCCATCAGGATTTGATGCAGTAAGAGGACCACCTGCTATATTAGGGTTCTTTTATCTAGGCATTTGGCACAGGTCTTCAGTAGAATTTGTGTTTCTAGGAAATTTGGTGATGAGCCACTCAGTTTTAATATTTCTTTTACTTACTATCAACCTTTTCTTCTGAATTCTGTGTCTCAGCACTAAAAGGAAAGCTCCTGCACCAGCAGGGAACAATCCTGCTCTTGGAAAGCATCTACCTCTAATTTTTTCACTTTAGGTGAACTACTCAAAATCAATTAATTTTAGTGTCCACTGCTCCCTTTTGGAAGGCTGCTCTGGAACAAATCAATTGAAAATTTCTTCCAATATTCTGCCTAAATGCACTTGCCTGTTTCACTTTTTCCAAGGGCCAACATTGTTCTTTAGCACTTTTTTTTCCATAATAGAAAAAGTATTTATAGCAAATTATAGTATATAATAAAATATTACTAAAATGATGAATTAATAAAAGTATATTAGAAAGATAAACAGCACATCCGCAATACATGGGTAAGACTTTGCCAGTCCTGGGTTAGTTTTAGAAACAGAGACAGACTAACATTGCTCAGTGCATTCAGGGATGTTTTTTGGATATAGATGTCTCTAAAGTACTTCATTTCTCTTATGGAGAGAGAAATATCAGCAGTTTAGCCACTGAGAATCTTGACAATCAAGAGTTTTTTTTTTTTTTTTTAATCTTTTCCCTTTGCACTTTATAATGGACATAATTGCTATTAGTTTGCAATACGTAAAACAGGCAGCTTTGCAAACTAATATACACATTGAATTTGAGACCTAAAATTCGGCTGTGGAACATATAAAATAACAGAAATTGTCCCGTTAAGTACAGAAGGCTATTGTTAAAGTAAGTTGCAGATTTTAGGGTGAACATAAGCAGCCTTCATGTCCACAAAAAGCTCACAAAACACTCACTATCAAATACAGCCTTAGTGCTAATGCAACAGTTTCACCCACGTGAATATACTGGAAAAATAGAAAGAAAATAAGTAAATTCCAAAGGGAAAAGAGGCTAGAAAGGTGTTTACTATTAATCCACGGGAGCTCCAGGGCTGGATGAGTACTGGTGCATGCCACTGCAAGCAAAAACATTAATGAAACACACCAGTGGAAAACAAATCTTTTTTTTTTTTTTTTTAAGATAATGTATGTTCTGCAGCTCATTAATCTGTCACAGAAACGTGCACGGACACTGGGAAATTTTCCCCGAGTGTGTGTTGAAATCTGTCAGCCTATATTCAGATCAGACTGCAATGTGTAACACCCTCTAATTTGGAGCATTGAAAATGGGTCTTGAGGAATATACATTTTACAGTTAAAAAAATTGTCATTCTAATTAAAAAGTTTGGCAGATAAGAGTTATTTTTTCTTTCCTTTTGCATTTTTTTTAAAAAGGTGTTCCACTTCAGTTGAAGGATTAAATTGAAAAGATTCTGAAGCAACACAAAATTGAATCTATTAATGTCTAAGAAATTTCATTTAGAAGACTTGATTCATTACTAATATATGCAATAAGCCAAGATGATGACTTGCACAAAGCAAACGCAGCTGTTACAATTTCCTTGACTGAGTTTAGATTCTCAAGCAAGTACCTGTTGTGGATATAAAGAAAAGAGAGCCACAAAGCATGATTTTGTCTCTCACTATAGACAGCACAGAGCCATGATCTACCATTTGAAACCCAGAAAGTCATACTGACCTACTAGGAGTTAAGAACATTACTGGAATGACTAGCCAGGAAATTCCTATAGTTTATACAATATTACCAGTCCCATGAGCTCAGCTTTAATCAACAGTATTCCAAAAAAATCTAAAGGATGATATAAATAGGTATTGCATAAATTATATATAATATATAATCAATATAATACCTTAATGTGTCTTTCAGTTTTCAAACTATTCATTTAGTTCACCCCACGTGGAATGAGGACCAGGGATAACTGAACGTCTTCCATCGCTCCAACATCCCTTTCCTAAAAGGGATTACTTTGCATCTTCCATGAAGTACTTTTTTTGCCCTAGATCTCCCACAGGAGGCTGTTTTAAGCCAGAAGATTTTGTTTTGAATGAGTAATTTTCTAATTTTTGCTCCTAAAAATTACCTGATTATGGGAATTTGGCCTGCAAACAAGGAATGAAGTATTGCGAGCTTATTACAAAACCACAACGAGCTGATGCTGTTGCAAAGGCCACATGATTTCTCCATAGCTGAGTGAAGCAGCATTCACAAACTCACACAATATGTAAAGTTTAAGCCAAGTGACTATGACCTAATTACTACAACCAACTATTGCAATACTAAGTTAGCAAATTGAAATATATGTACATAGGCATATTGGAAAAAAACACACATATGCATTTAATTATCAGAACGAACACTTCAGAAGATATAGGTAGGAATTTTCAGGTTTCTGCAATTAAAATGAAATTCACAAATCTATAAAATCCCACCTCACTCCAGAAATACAGGAGGGATGTTGAGACAGGCAGATAATAATGTTCTCTGAGTAGGAGCAAAAGATGCAGTGACAAGAGTCTAGGGAGTCCAAGCATCTGCTTCTCTTAACTTCAAATATAGTTATTCACACTCACCATCTATCCACCTTGAAGACAGGCAAACAAAAATTTATCTTTAAGAATAAAGCTTTTTCTGATGGGTTCTCTCAAGATGGTCACTGAACAATAGCAGGAGTCCCTTAGATAAAAGGGAATGTAGCAGAAAGATAAGCATATCAAGTCATGTTAGAATCACCTAAGACTAAGAAATAGTTGTATTTAGTAGGGCTGACTTTTTTTGTTTTAGCTTTTAAATATAGCTTTGTTTTAGCACAAAGCTATGAGCCTCTGAATAATTTCTGCTGCTGATCCAAGCCAGAAAAAAAAAAAAAAATCAGTATAGATATAATAGTAAAATCTCCATCTCAATCTGTTTCAGTGCATAATCATAATGGGGGTTGTGACACTGTTTGTATCGGAAAGATAAAATTTGGCTTTTGCATCCCAGGCATTTCACAGCTTGCTCAGTACGGTGGCCTCAGACACTGCGAGAGATGCAGCAGCGGATCACAATATTACTGGGGTATCTTTAAAAAAAGACATCAGAGAGGGGTCTGCTTGTGAAAAACACCACTAACTATTAGTTTAGGTGTGAGGACTTGATTTTAGCTGTCTTTTTTCCCCCCTAAATGGATCATGGATCATCTATGAGGAATTTTCTTGTGCTTGCTGCACAAGCCTGTTGGCACCAAGCCAGCAGCGAGCACCCTCATCGCTCAACCCAAATGCAATTAGATTTTGGGCACACTAAAATTATGCTTTTTCAGGTCAGTGAACAAACGTGGCAAAACATATTGAAAGGCTGTACATGCAAATCTTCAAAAAAATCCTCTTTTTCTACCCTGGAAAGTTGGCACCTCCATCTGCTGCAGATGTCCACACAAGGGTTTTTAGTGGTCACCAACAGCTGCAACTGCTGCTCCAAGGGCCCCATGCTCCCACCCAGATAAAGAGGCTGAATCCAAGAGGATTCTTCACTTCTTACAAGCGATGCTCTTGTTGCTCATTCCCATCACATGGAGCAACAGCTCCAAGCACGCACAGTCCTCCCAGCACGACAAACCCACTTGTTTGCTTAATAAGAGCCATTTTTTATGATTAATTAGGCACTTGCTCAAAGCTTCTGTGTTTCATATCACTACAAGAGCATGGAAATATTTGTGTGTGAGTGCATACATGCATGCAAGTGGAGAGGTTCTTCCCCTCGACTTTTTTATAAATCCCTATTGCCACAAAGTCGAGGATTTTCAAGCTTAATTCTGACCTCTGGTGCTTCTCTTCTTACACAAACTCCTACCACTATTAAATTGTGTCAGACGCTGCTTTTTTCCCTAAATGCTTACACATTATAAATTTAGAAGTGCGTTTGTTATATATAATATATAACATAAGGCTTGATGCTAATTTCTATCTCAGCTTCTCTAAGAGTCAAGGGTGGGGGGAATAAGAGAGGAAAAATATTAATGATCATGTCTAAAAACAAAGTTTGAGACAAAATATAATGCCAAAAATTAACACATGCAAACAAGGCACAGTGACCATGGAATATGACCTTACTCTACAAGTACAAGGGCTACTTTGTTCATGTCCTGGTTCATGAAATTCCCTTCCTTCACATCTCCCTTATAGCTGGTTTGTCTAGTACTCCAATGTAGTTCAGTCACTCACAACCACAGAACGTATTTCAAAAAAAGCAAAAAAGTTTCGTTTTTAATATCTCACAGAGCTCAATAACTCATTTTGGTGAAGGGACAATGCTCCAAAACACATCTTAAGCAAAAAACCATTTGACAGCATGAAAAAAAAATTTCAAGGCAGAAATTTCACTGAGAAAGACGAATCTTATTCCCCATAATTACAGCAGAGAAAGAGGGGAGGGAAAAAATCTTGTAGATTTTAGGGTCACTTAACCAAAAAGGTCCAGATCAAAATCAGACAACAACACTTAAGAAATGAAACTTTCTAAATACCCAGATGACAGTTTCTCAAATCCCATATGAAGTGCATAAGAGGTGCATAGAGTGTACAAAGTCCTGCCACCAAAAGTGACAGCATCTAACAAAATACACCCAAGTAATAAGACAAAAACTTAATCTAAGTGGTATTTACTTCATCCATTTCAGCATAGTCCTTAGATCCATTAGTCCTTCTATATCTGTGACCGACGTTAATTCTGTTAAACTCAAATGTAAAAAAGCTTTTACTGACTTTTTATTTCTTTTCTAATTTATCATTAAAGATCTAATTAAATATCTAATACCTTTCAAGTTCAGGTTTCAGCAAGTAGAAAGGAATAAAAACAGTTTTAAACTGTGATTCTGGATTAATTGAATTCCAATTTTCATGCAAATTTAGTTTGACACTGACCATGAATAAAAAAGGTAATTATCTAATAAATACAAAATAAATTATTCTCTATTTTAACATAATGGGAAAGTGTAGGCATTAAGCATTGGAATAAATATATACTCCAGCAATACAAAATGCTAAAAGAACGTGTTTACTTACAGCATAGCCTCCTGATTAGGAAGGAGCAATGCCAAAACGACTGCAAACACTACATTTAGCAGCAAATAATAATCAAATGAATACAATGGCTACAGCAGTTTGAGAACAGTTATTTTTAAAACAAAATGCTCAAAGAGCACAGAGAAAAGAAAAATAATTAAAAGAATTGAAGTAATTGCATTCAATTTACAAGTTGGGTTTGTGGTTGACAACACTGCAAAAATATCCATCCCAAGATGGGAGGCACCAAACAGTAGCTAAGCATTAAACAAAGGTGGTTCAACTATGACTAAGCTTTAAAAATAGAAGCAGTGTTAGTATTGCTAAATATCTATTCCTAAAGATTAAGGACTAGACATGAAAGTAAGAGCCATGGGATTGTAAAATTAGTTCTGCTTTTTAGAGGTTAAAAGAGAAACACAAGATGTGCAAAAACACATGCAACATATAGTAATTTAGTTGCTTTAAATAAAGTAGATGGCCAAATACTGCGCATGCTACTTCTCCCATGTGTAGTGCACTTTGTCAGGTATATTGTCCTATTTTTAAGGCTGTAGGTTGACTGACACCCAGGAATGCAACATATATTCACATATTTTTATTTTGTACAGAATACATCACCAAGAAAATACGAGACTTATACATCATATATAGCATAATACTGCCTACAGACAGTGATTTCCAAAGGCTCACAATAGTCCTGACACTCCTTTCCATTATTTTTTTAAAGAAGTGGCTTCCTCATCTACTAAGCAGTCAGAGACCACCAGGAGAGTCCTTATTGCTCCTGTACATTTCCTGGAGCACATTAGCAGCTGGTTTTCAGATGCTAAATTTTACAGTCCTTCTCCAACTCTTCCTTAGATCATCTACAAAACACTTTATAGTTCAAACATGTAATCATGACACTGAGAATGAACAATAAATAACACTTTCCTCATATTGAGGAACATATATTTTAGTCTGTGTTCTCTTCCAAGATCCCACACCCTAAAATTCCCAGCTGGATATAAATGTCTGTGCTGCCAGTGCATCCCCTTGCTGTTTTCATAGAGGGAACTCATATTCTATTGACTCTTTAGGAATAACCGAAGGACCTATGACCCAACTGCAGCTGCTCCAGGTGAGTAGCATGGTCCTCCTGAGCTGCATGGCCACATCAGGACCTCCCTTTCCCCCCATGGCCATAGCCATTATTTCTGAAGAGCACCATCACCTACAACCACATATCCGTAAGAAACTGTCCAACACATCGTCCCATGATATATCACCCGAGCACACTGCAGGTTGCTGAAGACATCTCAGGCGTTTCAAGCATTTCATTTATTTACCCATTACTCCCGGCACCCACCCACCCATCGTGCAGGTAATGAAACAGTCAGATTTTGATTGATGAAAGGCCAACCACCCTCTCCAAGCTCTGCTGTTTCTGTAGCCCTCGTGGTTTTTATGGGAAGCCCAGCAAGCCTCCTGCTGCTGTTGTCAAAGAGATCTTACAGAAGAGCTCAAGGCACAGAGCAGCTTTGCTCCATTAACTCCTTACAACTCCTCCCTTTATGCTCTCATGGCAATACCAGCAAAGTTTAAAAGACGTGGAGAGCAAAAAAACCTCTCTATTCTTTTTTTTACTCTCTCTACAGTAAAGGGGACTGAGAAACCTATGTTCCTGAATCACTGATTCACCAAGTTGAAATCCCCCTGGTACCAAAGTTGAAATAATTTGCCACAGATCTATTAGTAATATTGCTAGGATGCTACTTGAAATGATGATGATTTATCTGCTAGGTTAGAACACAGCCTTCCAGTTCATTACATAGTTTACACTTTGGCAAATAACAAAAAAAAGATGTAGATGAAATGCACGCACCGAGTATACAAACCACATTAGCCTGATGAGATTTTAAAGGCTGATCAGTAAAAAACATTCCATTAGCACTAATTACAGCTCAAGAGATGAAAGGCGTAAGAGTTTATGCTTCAGAGAAAGATCAAGTCCAAGGGCACTTCACCCACGGGAATGGTCTCCTACAAAACAACCAGCACACTTAGCTACATGCCTTTAAGGAAGTTTTACGGAAATAGGGCATAAAACAATCAGATAACCTCAAAAATGTGCTTAACAGAAGGTTTAGAACCTCGAAGGCTTCTATACCTATGGAGAGAGGGAGGGAATGCATCAAGTGCATTGCAAAGAGGACAGTCAAAGAGGATAGTCCCAAAAATGTCCAAGTGCAGAGTACTCACAAGATGGGAATCAAAATCACCTGTAAGCTTCACACTTTAAAAAAATATCTTTAATAAAGATAAAACAGCCTGCATGAGGAGGACTCTCTTCTGGAAGAAAGAAGCATTTTTGAGGTAGTTTGCATGTTGAACAGGCAGTGCTCAAAGTTGATATTTTATCATCTGAAAGACCCTATTAAGCATGTCTTGCAACGATCTTGGTTTTGACACAACCTTTTTACCCCAACGCAGGGAAATAAAATATACATTTCCAGGGCTTCCCAATGTTTAAGTGATGATAAAGACGGTTAAAAATTCATCACCTCTCTCTCATACTATGATTGTCAACTGCTGTAACTGAATAAATTAAATATTCCATTTCATTCATAATTCAGCCCAGGCCTTTCTGCCTTCCTTTTCATCTCCCTTAAGCTACAATTTTGTTTTGCTGTGGGATATACCAGCTTGTTTGAAGATGGGGATGAAGCTACAAGCAACACTGAAAAACCCCACATACAGTTTTTGCTACATCACATTATTAAAACACCATTTTGGCATTACAGTCACAAAACATCAAATCAAAATTCTTCAGAAAAGGAAGAAAGGTAATAGAGCACTTCGCTTTTTTTTTTTTTCCTTCCCTTTCTTAGAGGCTTTCTATATGAATCTCAATGAAAACATTCTGCTTGTCCCAAAGAATGCAGTTTGAATTCATCAAGATTCCTTTTGAGTTTTTATTAATCAGGACACTCTCATGTCAACTTTCTCTGCTGTCTCAGAGGTGTTGTGGGGGTTTATAAGGTCATCTGCAAATTCCTCAGCAGCAGGAAATTCAAGTACCTTAACTTTAAAAGCTGGAGAAACCATGGCTCATTCTGTCCATTTTCTATGTAATAATCTACTCACAATAGATATTTCTTAGCAGACGGGCATAACACAAAGCTGCAGATCTGGAGCCTTCAAAAGGTTCTAGAGATAAAAGAACCCCAAGAACCTAGATAGAATGATCGGTACTATCTACTGAGAAACCACCTAAAAGCTTCAGAAAAAAGCTGATTTTCTGTAGCGCCAAGTCATCCTTTTCCACATTGCTCAGCTGTTATTTTCTACACATAATGATTTTTGCAATGTGCGGGCACCTGTTTTGATAACATAACTGGTCTTCCCAACAGTTTGGTTACTACTGCAATTCATCCTATGCAAAAGCTCTTGCACAGTCTGCATGATTAGTACTCTGAAGTTTAATAACTTCCCACTAAGTTCAAACTTTTCCTGGTACAAATTTATTGCAGAATACATTATTTCATACGTCAGATTGCGCTATAGAAACTGTTCATCTCCTTTGATCGTGATAGTGCATTACTTACAGGGATAAGAAATGTCATGGAGATTTGCTTGAATGACTCTGCGGATCTGGAACTAAATGAAATCACGCATTTAAGGGAATGAAAACCTTGCTTTGTTCACACTGTAGGTTTTTATCTTGAGGTTTTCCATTTTCTTTTATACATATGCTGTGTATTGCGCATTACAGAAGTCACACATTGGAAAGGCTTGGGTAGTATTAATTCCTACTGACTACAAGCTAACATTTTCTATTAGTTAAATTCTTTCCAGTCGCAAGGAGAAAAGAAATGTTTAAGTACATGGAAAACATATCCCTAATTTTCTTATTACATGTAGTTGCGCAACCAAGTACTATCTCTTCCAGTAACATTTTCTGTCACTTGATATGCAAAAAGGAAACATGTTTCTCTTAACACCTGTTTTCCTGCAGTTTTGGCCCTTGGACCTCACCCCTCTTCTTTCTTTCCATTTAGCTTTCAATTAATTTCTTAAGTGAACCTAAAAAAAGAAGCCAGAAGTAAAATATGACAGTTGTTGTGGTGCTGAATTAGGACACCCATTTCATTACTGTACAATGTTGTAGATGTACAGAGATTAAGGGAGAGTTCTGCAACTGGAGTAGGTGATGAGCACACCAGTTTCCTTGCATGTTACTGCTTTTTTTTTTTTTTAATCCTTTTACAACAACATCGACCTCAAAAGAAAAAAATCTACCATAGTTCTCAGCAAGAGACTTAGACCATCTGTTCAACAGGAAAGACACTTTCTATGTGGGATGTGGGTCACGAGACATTCCCAGATGATCAACTGTTGAAATGCAATCCTTGGCAAAGGTTGTGCAGAGGAGTAAGGGACATTGGTAACCTTCAGCCTATATATTCACCAATGTATTGTCAGGCTTGGGCCTTTAATCTAGAAAGGATAATTAGAGACACAGAAAAAGAGATTTCTGATCCATGGTAACTAAATTCCCATTAGAAGAGGTCCTAGGGTCCATTATAGGACAGCTCACCTGCATTTTTTTTCCTTTGTAAAAAGTATATGTTTTTTCTATTATTATTTTTAAGAGGAATGCAAACTCCTATAATGGCTTATGCATCAATTACCAGTAGTCACAGGCAGGCTTGCTTTAGGTTTGTCAGCAGCAGCTAAGCATTTAAACAGCTACATGAGCTACATGATCACAATTTTGAGTCTTTCCTTTTAACCAGAGACATTTGTCACAAACTTGAACTCCTCTTTGCCCTTTGAAATGATGAGTTAAATGTCTTCACTCCAGCTCGAAAAATTTGTCAAAACTGACAAGAGGTCTAATTCAAAAGCATCAGATACAATCTCTGCTCAGACTTAAACAAGATGATTTAATCCTTTTTGCTTTTGAAAGATGAGAACAGGGAAGAAAATACATGCTCAGTATCAGACATGATTGATTTTAAAATTTCTGGATTGTTCTTGCAAGTAATAAAATTCTGGCCTACCCCAAGTTCTCCAAAAATTCAATTTGCTTTATAATTAGAGAAGGGTTGATCCTACTTCCAGTGAAGTCTAGGTCAGACTGTTCTCCCCTGAACATGAGGGCATAAAATACAGGCTTCAGAGAAATATTCCTCACAGGTTGAATGAAAGAATCTAAAAACTGTTACAACTTTTATCCACTCAAATACTTGCTATGGCAGCAAACACTGTGGGAAATCTTTGTGTTTTCTTATTTTTTTCAGTTTGAAATCCAATTTTGATAGTTTCTTTGCTTTTATGGACTTTTTACGCTCGTTACAAGCATACTGTTGCTTGGTTCAGTACCATAACTAAAACTTACACTAGTAAAAGATTTCTTTGAAAGGTATTGCTAATATTGAAGAAATTAGAGCTTTTTATTTTAGCATCTAAGCACTTTCTGTGACAGACCTCTTCAGTTTGAGAAAGTTTTGTTGCCTAGACAACTGGACAAGAGATACCAAAAATACTTCGGACCATGCTATCTATTTTAAATAGGGGAGGCAAAATTCAAAGGTAATCATCACTTGTTAGGGGAATAGAGTGGGCAGAGGCAGACGAATATTTGCAATTAAATGTCTTTTCTAAATTCCTCCCAAAAAAAAAGAAAAAGAAAATACAAGTTAAATACAGGATAAGGATTATAGCTCTTTATGCAATCTAATTGTATAAATTAAGTGGACCATGAGTAAGGTGGTAGTTAACCTTTATCAGATGAGAGGAGGAGGAGGAGAAGCTCTTAACACCTGTGTGAAAGTGGGCAGACAGCCTGAAAACTGGAATGAGCAATCCAAATGTTTTAGCCTCTCATAGTGACAAAGATATGTTCAGATATTGGCTTTTCAAAGAATTTTTTGATCCCTCTTCAAGTTTTTCCCCCATTTATATCTTTGGACCATCACAGAGAGTTATGACAGTACTGCTGTTTTAAACCTGTATTTATCCAGCAAGAATCTTTATCTTTAAAGGCCAAAAATGTTGACAAAGAAATGTGATGATACCAAAGGTAATGCCAAGAATACAAGTTGAAGTGTAAAATCCCTAGTTTAACCAAAAAGAGTAACAGGTCTCATGCTAAGAAGGCCTCAGTGGCTCACAACGTGCAAAGGCCCCTATACCTAAAAACCCTTCCAGTTTCATCATGAAAGAATAGAAAAAGAAATACATTAATATAACAGAATACACGGCTATTTTGTAAACTCACATTAATTATTGATTAGCCAAGAGACGGCTCAAGCAGCACAGACAAATCATTTTTTTAGCCTTTAGATTTAATGTAAGATACAAGTAGAATAGGGATAAATATTACCTGTGGAAACCCTGAACATTTTGCATGTGTGTAAAGTACAATTATGACACATTTGAATGGAAAAGCAGTTCCTTATAATAAAAGATCTGCTGCTCTGGATGGGTCAAAGTTCCTTCACTCCGTGACAATAAATAAATACAGATTCTGTGGAAACCCTGGGAAATTAAGGATTTCTGTTCTGCTCAGGGCAAATAGAGTTTTGGGAAAGCCACGAATATTCCCACATAGCTGCATTTTGGTACATTTCAGCCTCAGAAAGCATCAAGAAGAGTTTAACAGAGATTTTCTTTCCAAATTAATGTAAATAGTTTCTGCTGCATACTACATTACAAGAATCAAAATATAGAAACACATAACCAGAAAACAGAAATGTAAAAATAAAGTAAACCTCAAACAATTGCAAGTTCAGATTGAATGTACTTTTACTATGAAAAAATATTAAAAATGAAAATAAAGCACAACTGCATATTTCAAGGTTTAAAACTTTCAGTATGAAATTTTCGATCTGCTTTAGCTATTATATTTCTCAGCATGATAGGGAAGGAGTCCCTATCAGTTGAATGATAATTCATGGGGGGATACGGTTTTGCTTAGAAGAACCATTCCTCAGCCTTTAACTCCCTTATTCACATATTGTTTTATACACAGTTTTATACATATGTATTACATGTATAACATTTATACATTTTCATATTTATGTGTATAAATGTGTAATATGTACAGATATTAATATACAGTGCATGAATTAACTTTTATATAATAACAACATATTTGGTATGATGTGTTCAAAACACTAGACTAAATACGTATTTATAAGTTATATGAAATATAACATTAAGATGTATAACTTTATATTTTTTACTTATATAGAGAGATATAACTTGCATTTACAGCTATGTATCTCTGTAGAAGTGGTAAAAATCACATGCCAAAGCTAAGGTCACAATTAATTTATCTACAACAACTGTTCTAATAATTTGCATGAAGCTTCGTATTTCTTTCGGACATGAAGGTTTATGTGACCAAAAGCCTGCCTATTTAACCAATTATATCAACTACAGCTCTTCCCAGCAAAGCTTTGCCTTGCTTGCATTCCCAAATCACACCAACTGCAACAGCTTTAGCATGCTCAACCCCATTCCTTCGGAAGCGCTAACAAATCACAAATGGCAAATCACAGCAGATTGTTCCCTCAAAAATATATACTGTAAATATCAAAACTGCAATCCCTGCAGCAGACAATAAGCATCAACAGTACCAATCTACTGCTTTCTTGTTTGAAAGCTCTTCCTTTGCTCTGCCTCCTCCTTGTGTGTTGGCTATTAAAACCGAAACAGCAAAACATGAAACATGCTCCAGGCTTCCTAATTATGCCAGACTCGAAGCTTAAGCTGGATTTGCTAGGATCCTGACTGTGAGCTTCAGAGCAGCTGCTCCAGCCAACTTGATATGCTAAGATCATGCAACCATGTTATCAAAGGTGGAGGAAACTCCTGAAGGCTGCAGCAGAGCTGGGGTTTGTACTTCATACTGCAGTGGATTCATACACAGAGAGATCCTTAATAGAGATTGTAGTGCATTAATGTCCTGATTTGTTTATAAATTCATTAACAAATGTGAGCATCTAATGTTCATACTTGACACTGCTGAAGTCTGACTGCATTTTAAAAGATACTTGCAAAAAGGTTTATTACTAATTACATTAGAAATGGGTATCTGCTACCCCGTTACCTGTTACTCAGGTGTGCAATGAGTAAACGTAGTTCACAAGCACCTACAAACATTAATGTTACACACCTTAATGAAGGAAACAGAAGAGAAACTATTCCTGAGAAAGCATCTTTCGCATTTTTCTCTACTTGTTGTCTGCACGTCTACTTCATTAGAGAAAAGATGCCAGGTAAATAGAAATTATTACTATAAGACAGGGTTAGAAAGCATGTTTCATAATTAAGTGTTCAACTTAAGTATGGGCTATAAAAGAAATAATTTTGTCATCTAAAACGACAAGTCACCACTTGAACTATCAGAGATTTCTGAAGACTCCATGAAGCATCCTAGAGCTCAGATCCAATACTTCCTAAGTAACACGCCCAGAGGGCTCTGTAAACCTGTGAATGTCACATCCTACTACCAAGACTCATGTGTCTTCAAAACCATGCAGGTAAATCCAAAAAAGGAAAAAAGAGAAAAAAATCTAACATGAAAAGCCTACTAGCCTTTAAGGAGCTGCAGCTAAAGCACTTTGAAAAGAGAAACTTCCCACATTTTGCCCTCCTCCTTGGTATTGGCCCCATACATCGAAACTTGCATTTAACTTTGGATAAAAGTGACAATAAGACTTTCCAATCACACTGAGTTAACATTTTCTGACACAGGAATACTCCTGACCAGCTCCGATGTGCAAGTTAACCTACACTTGGGTTCAGGAAAACACAAGCATCACCGGCACTTTTTGCCATGTTTTTCTCTTTACGCTCCCATCCCGGGTGCTTAAATCGAAATAAACATCTTTCCGTCCTTTGTCTTGTCAAGTAAAGACTTCAATTTCCGGAGCGGGGTGACTTATATACATTCCCAAGCCTCCCTGCTGAGAGCTCCGAGTTCAGCTGCGGCCTCTGGATGCTGCTGGGCTCTAGGGGGGGATCTGTACATGAGCCAATGCTCGAGTCATTTGTGCTGCATTAGAGTAAATCCCACAAAATTGTGGAATTCCTTATTTCAGAGTGCCCAGCACAATTCAGACACCCAGGAATGATGATTCCTACCAGCAGAGGGAAGAAAGGTGCATCCAACTATTCACCCTACGCTGTTTCTCCCTTCTCCATCATCTGCAATTGGGAAAAAAAGACAAAGCACAAAAGTGTTTGCAATTCTGTATGGAACAAGCTCCTGAAGAGAGCCCATCCTGACACAAGCGACTTGCAAGAACATACCCCAAGCTGCAAGCTTGGCTCCAAGCAGGCACCACGTTGGCTCGAGCACAGCAGCATCAAGGTGCTTACACAAGGACATCTTGCACAAAAGCAACCCAAACACCAGCACCATAAGGGATCTTTACGGCAGCATAAAAGCAGCCAGGCTAGCAAGATGGCATTGCTATATCAGGAAAAAAAACCTGCTATATTTCCACACGAACAGCCTCTCTCAGAGGAAACATACACCTGATCGCCAAAACAAGGCAGTTCCACATAGCAGCAGCACATGGGGAACGAGAGTGAAGGGAAACCCTGAACACAGCCCTTGCACACACATCACCTCGTGTTACCAAGGAAAAGTAACACTTGGATGTCAATAATGATGAGAGGAGAAATTTCTGGGTTTCTGTGAAATTTGCATCATTTTCTGAGAGTTCCAGCATGTAAAAGTGTTTCTCTTTTACTCTCTATCCAAATTACATATTCCTCCCCAAATTACACACTCAGCTCCCATTTGGGGATAAACAGATTCATCTGTATAAAGAAGTTTTCACTTCTTTAGTATATTCAAATCACACAGAAGGAATAAAAATGCTGCAATGCCAACAACATACCGTTACAATAAAGTCTATGCAATAAAACAGAATAAAACAGAACTGTAAGGACATGAATATTATTACGCTCCTGATGCCCAATTTGCCAACATTTTGTGTCAGCACAACTGATGTACAATTTATTCCTTTTCGGTTTATTTTTTAACAAATTCTGCTGAGGCAAAACTAAATCACATGTGATATGTACCCTTTGCATTCCCCATAGGGTTGTAATATGCAGTTTGTCCAATATAAAAGCAATCTTTATTTAAGAAAAAAACTAATGTTTATAGCCACCAGGTGACCTGTAAAGGAATTCGTTCTGGAACAAATCCCACATCCAGGGTTTCTTCCTGCTTATAAATTAAAGTAGTTCCTGAATATTCAGCAGTGAGTATTTCAGTGGGTTACCTACAGCTACCTCCTGCATTAGCATCCCAAAGGCAAGCATCCTGTCTGTGGAAAACACCAGGGTCTTTGTTAAATGGAGAAATGCTGCCAAAAAAAAAAAATCAATTTATCCACCCAAATTAGCCAAACTATCTTGCTACCCTTGAAGGATAATTCTTTATTGGTAACAAAAGACACAGCAATGGCACATGCAGCAGACACAATAGGTATAGGCTACAAAAGGCAACATATTCAGCACCACATTGAGCCTTAGTCTCCCTGTCGTAAAGCTACCCCAGAGAAGCACTATCCAGAAACCTTCTCTCACACCAGGGCTTCTGTTGAAATTAGCCAAAACTCACCTGCCAAGGACAAAAATGTCTAGTGCAAGTTATAGATGACGCAGCCACCACCTACCTTCAATGATCAGCTTCTTAGGATTGCTTCTTTTGCTCCTTTCCAGAAAAAGCACAGGCACAAAAAGCTATCACAGATTAACATCTATTAACACATAACCGTATTAACACATTTTGCAGGAGTCTGTAACAAAGAAAATGTAAATCTATTATCCCAACTGAAGCCTGTATTGTGTAAATCCTAGAGTGAACAGGCATATGCATTTCAAGGAGGACTACTGCAATAACAACTTGGCCTTCAAGATTACTTAGGGAAGTCTTTGGAAATGCTTAACAATCACATGGAAAAGAAATTAAAAGAAGCACACACTCATGGAAACATTTTTTGAGATACACAAACATATTGTTTTAAGGTACCAAGACATTCAGTCTTTAAGACCATTGCATCTAAATTTTCAGCTTTAAACGAACATTCTGGTGGAACATTGGGACAAAGACAAGTTAAATGAAACTATTTTATAGGCAGAATTATGCTAGTGGCTGTTTAAATGCATCTACATTTTTCCCCCCATGGGAGGACCTCAAAGTATTTTTTAATACTCTTAATTTACAGATATTTTTCATCATTTTGGCCTCAGATGGGCCAGCTCTCCCTCCTGTTCCTCATCAGCCTCATAGGACATGACTCCGCGACTAATTCCTCACTGGCATGGGAGGATTTATCAACAGCCAAGATTGTACACTCTTGCAAACTTTTCTTTCTCAAAAAAAAATCCTCCCTGTAGCTCCAGTTTGCCCAAGAGCTCTAAGCTGTTGTCTGGCAAAACAAATCAGAGAGCAGTGAAATGTTTCTGGAAAGTTCAGGCTAATCAAAAGGGAAGGAGGAAGGATTTGGGGGAGTTTTGGTATTTTTAATTAAAAAAGGGGAAAAGGGTTGGACTGGTTAAAAAACAACAACAACAACAAAAAAAAACCCAAGTTCTACTACTGTTTTGGTTTCTTCTGCCAGTTATCTACAGTATTTCTGCTATTCTGGGGATTCAGCTGGACTCTGAACTTTCAAGTAGCCCCTTTTCAGCCCATTATTTGCCATATCCTGCTGCATAAGAAAAATTTTGGGGTTGAGTGAGGTTATTATACAGATTTGACAGTAGAGGGTAAAGTGTTTTTATACCATGCTAGATTCAAGTGCAATAGACTTTGAAAACACAGTGAGATGGAGCTAATCTAAAGCAACCTGAACATAAAACCTGATTGTTATTGGCTAAAAAACATGAGCAAGAGCAGCTTGGAAAAAGTTTCTCTGCAAATCATGCAAAAGAAGCACAGACAGAGAGCATAAGACAAGCTAACTTGGCCATCACTAACCACACATTTCAAATCAACCAGACATGGACAGGGATGAAGATCCATGTTCCAAGGCCTTGTCCAGCCATTGTTTTCACTGATTACTCATTTACTGCAAGACACAGAAATAGCCCCTGGCGCACCGAGCAGAACAAAACATTGATTCTGACTTTCTGAATATTTCATTTCGATGCAGAAACAGCTTTACGGTTTTGAAGTCTGTAGAGACATATACATACAATAGCAAAGGAAGGAAATAAGTGATCCTCTCCATCATACGGTGGGAGAATGAACTGCAGTTCCACTGGATCTTTGACAGTGCTTTGAGAGCTGCCCCTTTGCAGATTATTCTATGGTAAGTTTAAAGAGATGAAGCATCCAAAGGCACACCTCACTGAAGCACCTACCTTGTTCTCTACAATAAATAATGATTGCTAATTTACTGAATAATTCATGATACTAGAATAAGGTACATTCCCCAAGAAAATCTTCACGCCAACAAAATGTTAACTGAGAAGAACATTTGGAGAGATGAAACTGCTGTGTGCGCGCAAGGCTCACATGTGAGCACTGAGCAGCAAGACTTTGTGATGAAAAAACCTATTTTTTCAAGAGCTATTTAAAGCAGAGAGCACGCTCGGGAATTAGGAAAATTCACTAGACGTAATAAAGCAGTGGAAGAGAAAATTAACAGGTATTTTTGAGTCAGAGTCTGAAAGACTGAAAGACAGAGGAAATACACGTTCAAAAAACAGAGCTTTTACATATTAAAATATATTGAACAATAAATACTTTTGACAAAAAAGGGAAATGGATAACATTTAAAATTCTGTATTGCTTAACACTCACCATTGTAAAAACTTGTGCAAAAAAAATAACAAAAAACAACATGAGTTTATGTCCTTATTAGCTGTATAGTGCTAGTCTTCCACTACAATATGAAGGTGGGAGGGAGTTGACTACCAGAATTTAAGGTAATTTTTTTTTTTAAACCAACTTTAAAATGATTCTCCAAAGTCCGAGTGGGTTGAAAAAGTTTAACCTACTCTGTTTACTCCTACTTATGACCATGAGGCAGCAGTGTGCCCTAGTGGTCAAGAAGGCCAACAGGATTCTGGGGTGCATTAAGAAGAGCATCTCCAGCAGGTCGAGAGAGGTGATCGTCCCCCTACACACAGCCCTGGCGAGGCCACATCTGGAGTAGTGTGTCCAGTTCTGGGCTCCCCAGGACAAGAGGCATGTGGAGCTGCTGGAGAGAGTCCAGCGCAGGGCTACCAGGATGATCAGGGGCCTGGAACATCTGCCCTGTGAGAAAGGCTGAGAGAGCTGGGCCTGTTCAGCCTGGAGAAGAGAAGGCTGAGGGGGGACCTGATCAGTGTGTATAAATACCTCAAGGGAGGCAGTGAGGAGGAGGGGGCGGCCTCTTTCAGTGGTGGACAGAGATAGGACTAGAGGAAACGGCCACAAGCTGAGGCACCAAAAGTTCCACAGGAACTTGAAAAAACACTTTTTGACAGTGAGGGTGACAGAGCCCTGGAATAGGCTGCCTAGATAGGTTGTGGAGTCTCCTTCTCTGGAGATCGTTAAAACACGCTTGGACGCAGCTCTGTGCCACGTGCTCTAGGTGACCCTGCATGAGCAGGGGCATTGGACTAGATGACCTCTGAGGTCCCTTCCAACCTTAATCATTCGATGATTCTACTTACATCTCAGTTTCTGAACAGCTCCATCATTACATTATAAAAAGCTCCAACATCCATTTTGCACCTTGTTACCCCTGACAGAAAACCCAACAAAATTCTGAGGTCACACAGAAATGGTGAGACACATTTTCTTTCAGGTGTGTTTTTTTTTGTTTTGGTTTTTTTTTTTGCTTTTTTTGTTTGTATCCCAGGTCCTTTCCCCTCCCATGCAAGTTCAACTGAGCGCGACCGCTGCTTCAAAAACCATGATCTCCTTCTAGAGAACTACTCAATGCTTTTATCAACCCCACCTTATCCACCTTGTCTGTTATCTCCATGGGTTTCACAGGGACAGCTAGCATACATTTCAGGGCCACGAGACCTTCCCATTGTTTGAATGCTTCCATGTGCTCATGATGCACATTGCTTACCTCATCAGCAAGGACAGCACTCACCTCATCCTCAACTTGACCTTCTGTGATTGACCAACACTCAGAAAACACGGTTCAGGATTCAGGGCACAGGCCTAACACTGGATGAGTGTTTCTCACCATACAATCAAGGTCCTATAAAAGCCATGGGGAAAAAGGAAAGCTTTCTGGTCATCCTAATTGAGATCAAAGTGAATATTAATCAACGAGCCTTTAGGAGGCAAGAGAGAGGAAGCAGTGGCTGCCCTTCTGTTCCTTTCCCATGAGGAGCAGCTCCATCACTAACACAGGCACCACGTCCAGCAGAACAGCTGAGTTCTGACAGGAACTTCTTATTTTTAATGCTGTCCCTGTGCAAATCCTGAGGCGTTTCTTTAAGGGAGGAAAGCACGACATATGGCAGGACAAGGCATCTGACAGTTAGCATTGCTTTTGCCTTATTGGCGCAATATTTTGCAGCAATTTAGAGGCTGGGGACATCTGCTGAAATAAAGGACCTGCATGCTCATCTGCTGACACAGGCTGGTTTTTGAACTGTGGCTTTAATATATTTGATAAAAGCAGTGAATCTTTAAGATCATACATGTCCCCTGGAGATGAGTCAAAAATCCTACCTGCAAGCGGCACATGCTGATTAAACCTTATATGGGAAAGAGGAGGAAAACATCTGCTGACCTGCTGGAGCCACAGCACAGGAAACTTCTCTCCTTTAGATGAGGCACTGCGGATGTAACTCGGTGAGCAATTCCCTGCTTTGTTAGGGAGAAAATAAATCAAACTGCCCCGAACTGCCTTTGGAAGCTACAACCCACAGTTGAGAGCAGGATCTGCTAAATTAAAACATGAAAGCATGATAGAGCTATCTCCGTTTTATAGGGTCTAACTATTTTCCCTGTAGCCAAATCTCAACACGTGAGACAAGAAGCCAATGTCAATTCTCATATTTAAAGCATTAACTGTTTGGTAGGCATAGCTCACTGAAGAGGCTCTCTTGCTGAGATGCCAAATCTCAAATAGCTGCAAGAAATAACACTGGGCCACATCCCCAACTGCTATAAATCACAGCAACCGCAAGGGAACTCACCCTATGTATTTTGACTACAGATACAACACTTTATTGCTCAAGGTGCACCAAATGCTTCAGAAAACCACTATATAAAACAGCCCTGTCATTCATTTTAGGATCATATTTTCATGATGATTGGTGAAAGCTGTCTTTTCCTTTGCATTTTCCAGGCTTTATTGGAAGCAATTACAAGTGATTTTATGTCTGTTTATAGAAGGTTGTAATTGAAATAGAAAACATCCTTAACTGATGTGGATATTTGTTGTGCTAAGGACTTGATTGCTGATGCAGAAGTTGATTGAAAATATCCTTACTAAATGACTGGCTTTGAATCTCATATTTGAGATGATGGCAGAATTTTTTTTGTTTTTTGAATAACATTTTCTTAATAATAATAATAAAATAATAATAAACCCCAAAGTAAATACAGTACTGAGCCCAATTCACCACTATTATCTCTGCCTAGAGACTTACTTGGAAGTTTTGAAGATGAATCACATAGGGGACAAACATGGCCATTTCCCCCCATAACAGCAGACTGAGACTTCAGAAAACAGTCTCGTCCACAAAATATTCCAAATGAAAACATGAAACATATTCAAGCATGCAATCAAAAGTGCTTCCACCTTTAGAGGTGACTATAGCAGGCAGACATCAGGTGAAGAACAGCGCATGTACAGTATCTACTCTCATGAGCAGATGAAAGAAGTGCCCAGTATCTACTTTGATGCCAGTTCTCTCACCATTTTCAAACAAGCCACATCTTCTCCTGGCCAGTTTGATGGAAGAGAACATCATAAAACCTTTTGGGCTTGAAGAAAAATCACTGCTTCGGTAGACTATAAACAGCCTCCTTCCAAATACAAGAGCACAGAGTCCCATGCTATCTACCAGCCAGGTAAGCCCAACATATTTTAAAATCTCCTCAAAAGGAAAGTGGCTTATGAGCTACAAAATTATATTGTGCATGCCATTATGTTATGTTGTGCAACCATTAACTCCAACTCATCCAAGCCATTTATGCAAGTTTTGGATTCAGTCTCTCAAAGTTAGAGCAGTCCAGGCTTCTGGCACTTGGCAATATATTCCCTCAACCCAATGCCTCTTGTGAAAGCAACCTGATAATCAACGACAAACAAGTGAGTGAATAATCAATGTTTCATTACTACTAATAGTCCCTTTAGAAACTCAGAAAAAAAAAAAAAAAAAAAGGAATTCATATCCAGGGTAATCAACTCTGACAAGTTGACAAGTGAGGATTCCAAGGGAAGATTCATGCTGTTGTCAACTAAATATGGAGTTTCCTCTAAGTCCAAGTTGAGCTTGAGCAAAGCCACCACAGCAGCATTTCTGCATTGTGTCTTCTCTCTAGGCTTCATTTCCTAGGACTGAGTCAGTTAAAGTCCACCTTTACACAACTCACCAGCACCAAACTGGAGATGCCACCAGGCTGACTGGAATTACATTTCCAGGTTTGGGGTGGTGGAGAGGAAAAGGTATCTAGTGCTCATTCTTTCCCACACAAGGTCTCCAGCCATCAAGGTCTTCTTTTAGACTATTATGAGAACAGCTTCCCAGAGGAAAAGGGGGAACTGAATCCAAATCTTCCATATCCTGCATAACAGGTTGCCAACTGAGTTGTGCCTCCTCCAGAGACCACTAAGTGTCAAGCAGCAGGGGCAGCTCCCTTCTGCAGGGGCAGAGGAGTGAGAACAGCCTGATAATTGCCAGTTGGAGTCAGGAGCTGCTCAGTCACTTGAGTTGGGCCAGCCATGGCTTCCTGAGGGAAGAAAGAGCTGCTAAATGCTTGTAATCTCACACACTAAAGTTATCTTTCTTCTCTCCAAAGCATTCACACCAAGGTTCACGTGGAGACAGAGAAGGCAAAGGGAGCGCACAGAGCACAAAACTACTTGCTGAGCAGTTGGAAGTGGCACCAGTTCTTCATCCCCTCACATTCTAGGGCAGCAAGTCTCCTTTGGCTAAGGAAAAGGGGTAGCTACTGATCCTCAGGACAGGATTTTCCACAAGTCCAAGCAGGAGGAGTCAATCCTTGCAGTGAGACACCTCAATGCAAAGAGCACATCTGCTCTCATCGAATAGCGCTCTGACCATCATGGGGACTGATGTGAATGAACTCTAGATCATGGGAGCTTTAAAAACAGTTGAGCTTTTCTTTTCCTCTAATTCCTAGAAAGGCAACCAAGGACAGAACCATCAAACAGAACAATGAAACCAGAGACAGGAACCCAGGACTTCCACACCAGATACCTAAGGGTTCATATTGCCTGATAACAGAAAAATTAAATAAAACTCAATACAGCTTTTACAGCACTGTGGATGCAAACTGTAGCATCAGGAGGAGTGTTGCCAGCAGGTCAAGGGAGGTGATTCTGCCCCTCTACTCAGCCCTGGTGAGGCCACACCTGGAGTACTGTGTGCAGTTCTGGGCTCCCCAGTATAAGAGGGACGTGGAGCTTCTCGAGAGGGTCCAGAGAAGAGCAACCAAGATGATTAAGGGAATGGAGCATCTCTCGTATGAGGAGAGGTTGCGTGAGCTGGGCCTGTTTTCTCTGGAGAAGGCTGAGAGGGGATCTGATTAATGTGTATAAGTTCAGGAAGGGAGAATGCAAGGAGGAAGGGGACAGGCTGTTTTCACTGGTGGCCAGCGATAGGACGAGGGGTAACGGCCATAAGCTGGAGCACAGGAAGTTTCATCTCCAGGTGAGGAGGAACTTCTTTACTGTGAGGGTGACAGAGCAGTGGAACAGGCTGCACAGGGAGGTTGTGGAGTCTCCTACTCTGGAGGTCTTCAAAACCCACCTGGATGCTGCCCTGTGCCACATGCTCTAGGTGTGCCTGCTTGAGTAGGAAGGTTGGACTAGATGATCTCTAGAGGTCCCTTCCAACCTTGAATATTCTGTGATTCTGTGAAACAGGATATTTTTTGGATGCAACCTGGGGCAAGCCTGTGAGGACTGCTCCATGTACCACAAATGCTCTGTGCATATTTAATATCTGAATAGCAGTCCTGTACAATCCATAAACCATTTTTTTTCCTGTTACTTGGGGGAATGCAGGAAGAAGATTAAATAACTTCAGGCAGAATTTAAGAAAAAAAGCCCTGCTGAATGAGGAACAGACATTATTCAAAGACTGAAAGGCCACACTTCACTAGTTCCTTCTTTTTAAGAGAAAAAAAAAAAGAGTATTACTGCTGAGACAGACAAGTCAAATACAATGAGCATAAAAATAATAATAAAAACAACATGTGGGAAGTTCTGCTTCAAAGGCCAACGTCAAAAAAGTGAGAAGTCACAGAGTAGAGTGAAAAGTTGTGTGGTTTGCCTTTTTTGATTTTAATAAATCAAAATTAACCTAGGGACAAGAAACAAAATGAGCCATAAGCAACACTTTTCAACACAAAGGGATTATTATGAATACAAGGAAAAGACGCCCAGTCCCCAGCCTTCCCTTATTTAGGCTGTATAAAATTACAGCAGTAATTTTCATCCAAGAAGCTGCAAAAGAGAATAAATGAATGTAACATTGTAATGCAAGCACTGACTTATTCTGATGGAGGGCAAAGCACTGCACAGAATGATAAAGGGACTATTCATAAGCGTCCAGTATTTACATAATAGCTCACACGCATGAGTTTTATCAGACTTCAATGGGCACCCAATTTATACAGCCCTGAACACATCTGAAAACACAACCCCAGTTTTTGGGCTCCTCCCATCCTCAGCACCTTGGCTCACAGTAATTGAATTGAAAATACTCAAATAAATAAATATTACTTCATTTCATGGAGGAGTTCTATGATTGCACCAGGAAAAGTATTGATTATTGGGGCTTTCAGTGGGGATGCTGAGTATTGTGTGCCTACAAAATATTTCAACAGGGATTAAAACATCACCTGCTTTACTCTGAGCTCTTCACTTTTCCTCCTACAGCCCTGGATATGCAGGTCCCATGTCCCTTATCTCTCTATGCGGCTCTGTACCAGAACCAAACTGGTCCCCATCCCATAAAAAGTAGCACACAGGCAAAACTAAGATTAGCTGCCAAGTTATGAGAAACATATTTCAAGGCAGCAGTAGGGACAGACACAAATAACCAATCCATCCTCTGTGAAAAGCTGCTGGCAGTATTTCAATCCTAGCAATTGCTTTGTTTTGTCAAGGCTGTCTGTAAAGAAAAAAAGTAAGAAAAAAGAGCATGAAACATAGGCCAGAAGTGTCCTAAGTTGTACACCTTAAGTAGCTACTGACATAAATCTGCATTTTGGCACCTGGGTCCAAGTAGCTTTATTTCATCACCCACAGCTGCTAGTGGCTTTGACATGAGCCAGGTACAAGATTCAACACCTCTACAAATCTTTTATTTATTTATAAGTCCATTTTGAGCACAAAGACCTTAAGAAAACTAAAGAGCTTCTGAAATAGCAGGGTGAAGTTATCCTCATAAAAGTCAAGTTTCTCCCATTAAATATGTAGTTAAAGGAGAAAAAGTCTCATGAATACAATACAAGCATAATTTCATAGCTCTTATGAAATTGCTTCAGAGACAAACAGAGCTACAGAAAATAATCTAGTTGCCCAGTACACAAATTTTTGTGGCCAGAAGATCTGAAAGGCTAGTAAGACCAAGCAAATGTATACACCACTAGACAAACGCCAAAACTTAACTTTAATAGAAGAGTTTATCTAAACAAGGATTTATCTACTTGTACCCTGACGTCTCTTCAATAACTAATAAAATTTTTAATGCATGCTGGATTCTGTGTCTTGATCACATAGTTCTCAACAGTGAAGACTGAATTAGTCTAGAAAGGGGCACTGAACTTTCTCCCATTCTCCAGCTAAACTCAAAGCAACTTTTTGTGAAGTTGTCTGAAGTATTGGTCTTGTCCCACAGCACAGGTGGAGACACCAAATCCCTCACTACTGCAGGTGGAGACACCAAATCCCTCACTACTGCACTGGGATAAGAAATTGTTCTTTTAAGAATGAATCTCAGGCGCTTTAGATCCAAACCTCTGCAGAAAAAATGCAGGGAGTGAGCAAGAAGGTCCAAGGGTGACGGGTTTTGGTAGATGATTAAAGTGAGGGATGAAATCACTACAATTCCACAAATTCCACAGATGAAGTCCGTGGCAGCCCTAAAAGTAGAAAACAGGTCAGAAGAGTCAAGGGGAAGGCTGCAGAGACATGATTGCTTATGGAAAGGTATTTGGACCCCGTCACCTAAAACCCAACCTCTCTTTCAAGAATCACCCTTAACATGAATAGTCTTACTCCAAACTATCACACATGCTTTGTGTAAATCACAAATTTAATTAACTTGTGCAATAATGCTCTTTAATTCCTTCGTTAGCGTATAATTAGGAGACTCACCAACACAACTCATCTTCTCTCATGGTGCTTTTGGCTGCAATGGAGAGAACAAATGGGAGAAATTTTCACATCAAGTTTTGCCAAGATTTACATCGTTTTGAGAGCTAGGTATCCAGATACACAGCTGCCTACCCAATCAGACCCTGAAAATGGCTTGTACATCTCCCTCTAGTAATCTGAGCACAGAGTTTAACACTCACTCATTTGTAAAGAACATCATTAATACAAAAGAAATCTTTATTTAAAAGGTTGCCTCACTGGGCATATTGAAAAATTAACCTAGCATTGAATTTGCAGTTGATGCTTTGATTTACATTTCACATGGGACTGAGACGTTTTGTAAGGAGCTTGGGAAATGTTGTGCACATTTCTTTTAATAAAAAAAATTATTTTTTTAAAAAAAAAGCTTTCAAATTCAGAATTTTCCCCCTACTTACCTAGATTTCAGATCTGACAAGCAGTTGAAAACCTACCCACTGCTTTTTTTTTCACTTCTTATGCCTTAAGATGCTTGAGATGAAGTTTGATGCTGCAGATTATTTTTAATGCAGACTCTATTTACTTTATTTTTCAGTCATCTGCCTGGAAAAGGACTCATGGGCACTTGCCCTAAAAGAACCAGAGAGCCCTCTAGATCCCCACTGGCATTTGCAAGCAAGAATAGAATTTTTTTTTGTGGTTACAGACTTAAACTTCTAGAAGCAGTATTTCCTCAGGTACCATTACAGACATTATCTTAACTTCTTCAGCAACAATTACTCTAATGCAGGGTTTTTTTTGGCCTTTTTTTTTTTCTTTTAAGTACTAGGTAAAGAAAAAACCTAAAGTCACTGAACTTCACTAGATTGATTTAAGTGTATATTCAGAGATACCAACTACTGTTTAATAGCATAAGTAGGGAGAAATTAGAGAGATTTTTTTTAAAAAAGAGGAGGAGGAAAGATGCTTGATTCTTTAGTATATCATCTTTTTTTTTTCTCTCCAGTAGAGCTGTATTTGCCCCAGTAAAACTAGTAGCATAAGGTATTTCTGATCCTCTCATACCTTTGCTCCAAAATTGTAAAGAAGCTGAGGATGAGGTCAGTCTAATAGAAGTTGATTGCTATAGATGATATTATTATAACAAGACCACATATTCACTTAATTTGGACACTGAATCCATTCTGAATCCAGAACATAACCAAGCCTTCAGATTCACAACTCCCAGAAGCTTCCTAAAGGGAAAGTTTCACCAAGAGTTTGAACTTGATTTATTTCTCCAATACACAGCATAAATACTTGAGGAACTTCTGCAAAAACAGCTTTCACATTCTGTTTCCTTGTGCCCATGATTAAGTTTTGATGCTAAAAGTTAAGTTATTGCCTCTTTTTGAGGTTGTGCATTTTTAATGACTGGTGCAAGCGTTGTGTGGAAAATATTTTCTACCCCACAAAAAAAGTCTCCATAGTTTCACAGGATAGTTCTGATCTTCAGAGGACAGCAATGACAGCTTGGATCAATGGAAAGCACAGACATAGCAAGAGGGTTTATCCATCATAGACAGGTCTTCTGGCAATCAAGAAACTAGAGGTTAAATGAGCTTCCCCTCTCAACCACAATCTCCATCTCAGAGCTGAAAACGCTTTGCTCATGATATTTTAACCAAAATCTGACAAAACCTTCTCAGCCAAGTCTTTCAGAAGGTTTAGCATTTCCCAATGAACACAATAATTCTCATTGACACTGCTCC
>NW_020454960.1:1310436-1314252 GCF_003342845.1 Nothoprocta perdicaria | reverse complement strand
ACCATGAAGACCTTGGATAAGGTGATTTCGTTACTGGGCGGGAAATTTAAGGTTTCTGTGAAACCGAAAACCGTGGCCCAGAGTGTGGCCCGCCCCGTTAAGGAGGGGGCGATGACAGGACCGGCTGATTGTTTGCAGCCGAGTGCCTGGGAACGATGCTSRCGTATCTTAGGGGAGCAGGCTAYRGCCGTTAGTACGGCCAAAAAGTTAAAAACATGGGTAATTCTGCAACTGCTGAAGCGCGCGCAGGAGGATCGAACAACGTGGGATGCGGCTTGTGCCTGCTTGCACGGGGAGTCCGATTTAGACACACGATTATCTGATGTAAAGGACCGCGAAACCCAAACGGAACGGGCTGCCTTGTGTGAAAACGGAGGGGGCACAGAAGAGTTTTCAATAATACAGGAGGGTGGTTCAGAACTAAGGGAAGAGAAGCCAGAGGCAGAGGAGCAGGTGGACAGGGGCACCAAGAATGGAGAACAGGCTGACTCCAAGAGTGGACAGCCCTCCGCGCCTCCGGCTGCCTCGGGCGAGAGAGGTGGCCCTTTGAACGCCCATGTAGAATCTGGCAACCCCCCTGTACAGCAGCCCTCACCCGCAGTGGTAACAGAGCCGTTAGGCTGCCTGCCGGGGACGCACCTAAACATGGCGCCCCCGGGGCATTTGGAGGCGGAGCGGCGGGAGCCGCAGACACGGCCACGAGCGCGCTCGGGGCTCACCGCGGACGGAGCGGGGAGGAGACCGGGCAGGCGGACTGGGCAGCCCCAGGTAGAGAAGGAGGAGGCGGGCCCGGAGGGGCAAGGATCTGACTCGGAGGCGGAGGGACTAGCGGGCCGGATGCCGCGAGGGTGGCGATAAGGCACCCAGAAGCGACCCAAAAAGGAGGGGTGACATCCTAAAAGCCGAATTCTATCAACTGATAGAGACACTGAAAGAGATATGTCAAGAGGCACTAAGACAAAAGCAATTGATATTTGAGACAAAATGGGCCGGGGAAACTCCGGAGGGGGCTAGAAAAACCCCGGAGCCAATTCCACTGACAGACTGGAGACAAATAGCGACTACCTGTGCCCTAGAGGGTATTCAGCTGCAGCGCATACCAGCTGCTTATCCAGTACGCGTGCAGCCGGGGGGTGCCGTAGAATGGGTTCCCCTAGAACCAAAAACGGTGCAGGCACTGATGCAGTCAATTAAGGAGAACGGGATAAAACATGMATCTTCTCGTATTTTACTGGACAGCATTCATGCACAAGGGCTTTTACCTACTGATATCAGACAACTGGCACAGTCTATTCTTGCTCCAARTGCCTRGCTGCTGTGGAAGGATGCATGGCAGACAAGATGCCATCAATTAGCCACAGCAGCCACAGCCAATATTGACCACCCACTCCATGGGACGACCTATGATAGACTGGTGGGAAAAGATCAAAACCTACTCACGCCCCAACAAGAGGCGACCAGGATGCGAGCTAGAGAGATTACCGCGACAACGGAGGCATCCAGAGCGGCTTATGAGGAGGTAGCCAAGGTAGTAAAAACGGAACCCCCATGGGTGAAGATTAGGCAGAAGAACGCAGAAGACTTCACTGTCTTCTGTGATAGGCTTCAAAGGGCAATTGAAGAGTCCGACCTGTCCCGTGAGGCACAGGCAGCAGTACTGATGGAGTGCCTGAAGCAACAAAGTAATGAATCAGTAAGGGAAAGCCTCCAGCATTTGCCAAATGGGGCAAATTTGGCCCAGATTATTGAGTTCGTACTTGAGTGTCAGTCTCGCATCTCTGAGGCTAATGTGCAAACGATTCTTCAGGTAGCCACAGCCTTTCCACGGAGCAGACCCCCGAAAGGCGGCTGCTGTGGGTTTGAAGGAAAAGGTCATGTAAAAATGCAGTGCCCTAATCGTCAAGCACAGAATCAGAGGAGGGTGACAGGCCCGTGCTGGATCTGTGGGCAGTTTGGACACTTAGCGCGGGAATGCAAAAGAACCAGGGAAACAGACAGAGGGAAGGCCAGATTCGGGGGCTGGCATCCCCGAAAAACCCTGTTCATGACCCTATGATGCCACGATACTACGCTCAGATTCCTCAGCCCAAATATCCAAATCCAGTTCTCCCTTCCCCGAAGCCCGGCCCTATCTTTTTTTTCACAAATGCCTCTTCCAGAACAAATACAGCGGCTGTGATATGGAAACAACAGGAGAAATGGGAGAAATTGACCTTTACCCAAGAAGGCCTCAGTGTGCAATACCTTGAAGCAAAGGCAGTGGCACTCGCCCTGCAAATGCGGACCACCCAGCATATCARTGTGGTGACCGATTCTACTTTCATCTGGAAACTGGTTCAAAAAATGACTTATCCCAGCTATGCGAATTCCAAAATCGCGTGCCTTCTGGAAGATGTGCTGCAACAACGGCAAAGTACCTGCTCAGTCATGCATGTCAATAGCCATCAACATTATCCAGGACTGTTTGCGGAGGGCAATGATATGGCCGTTAAGGCAGTAAACAAAGTGYRGACCCTAAGTGASGCTAAAGAAACACATGACTTCCTCCACCTTGGAGCAAAGGCACTGGCGAAGCACCGTGGTATACCCATATCACGGGCGCGGGAGGTAGTCACAGCCTGCCTGTACTGTCAATGCTCTCCATTATGGCGTGCCGGCGTGAACCCATGTGGATTACAAGCAAATGGAGTGTGGCAAACTGACTTTACTCTCTGCTCGCAGTTGAGACCACAACCCTGGCTAGCTGTCACGATTAWCATATAGCATGATGATTGTGGCGACTCGACGCAGACATCAGACGTCCCGTTCGGTGCAGCTCCGCTGGAGCCTTGCCATTGCCTGGTTAGGCCTCCCCAAACAGATCAAAACCGACGACGRGCTGTGCTTTGTCTCCAGTAGCRCTACTCAGTGGTGCTCCAGATGGGGTATTGCTCTTGTCCATGGCCTCCCATATAACCCCACAGGTCAGGCTATAGAGGAGCGGGCAAACCAAACGCTCCACTAAAATAAAGATCCTTGGGGAGGGGGAAGGCTTCTCAGACGGAATCCCCGTTAGCCATCAAGCAATAATTCTTAACCGTGTGCCTTTTTTTTCACTATGTGCTTTTTTTTCACTCAGTCACTTCATTCGTGGGGATGGAGAGATGGCCCCAGTAGAGCAGCATAGGGTGTCACGCACCCTGGAGACGGGCCCCCCAGTCAAAGCTCGCTTCCCAGGGACGATGGATAGGGAGGCGGGATAGGAGCTAGTATCTCATGGGCAGGGATACGCGGCTGTTAAAAAGGAAAATGAGATCTGGTAGGTTCCTTCTCGATGCTTTTGACCTGATCTTCAAACAAAACAATCTACCCTTCCTCTGAATTGATTGGTGTGAGACCAGAGACCCTCACTGGTGGCCATTCGTGCACACCAGGGAAAGTTGCATAATGATAAAGGTGGAGCTTTGCYCRCCCTYTGGYYGCCTCCTGACACGTATGGGCCCTACATGTCAGGACACGCCAGATATAAAATAATTATGGATCTGAGACGGGGAAAGACTCCAACCGAGACCGATGTTGTCTCTGCGGGGACGCCCGCAAGCTTGGAGCCTGTCGACCACCTCTCGTCCATGGGAAGAATGGGTCTYACTATTTGGCTAGCAAATATTAAGTAATCGTCCTGCTTCAGTAGGTGAAAAATTAAAACGACCAAAGAGCTAGGCTGTCTGGCCCAGTCTACACAACTGTTATTAATTGGTGTGATACCAGCATTATATTTTTCAGAGATGGCTGTGGGGAAGACCCCACGAAACTCTGGACCAGTCGGATATGGAGAGG
>NW_020454960.1:1246021-1308977 GCF_003342845.1 Nothoprocta perdicaria | reverse complement strand
CCAGCTAGCAAACAAGGCTTGCCGACCCCCGTCGGCAACACAGGAGCTTTCATCATCTCTAAGCCACCAGTGTAGGACAGCTGGTATTTTAGTGAAACAGATGGGATCAACAGGCACTGCTCTGCGTTGGAGCTACTCTGAGCCTTACTGCCTACTCAGGGCCTCCTCAGGCTCCTCATCCTCCTCACAGAGAGCAGCCATTAGCACCAAGTCTCACTCTCGGGAACCACAAATACCTCATGGCAACTGCAGCCTTCAACTCTTGCCACTGCCTTCTACCATCAGCCTAGGTCTAGCAGTAAAATACAAAACCCTCCAGCCCAGAGGCTGGTCCTGGTTCCAGAGTCAGATTTGTTGGTTAGAGGCTTAGATAGTACCTCAGAAAAAGGCATCTCTCCTGTTCTTTTGAAACTACAGCTTACAAAGCTTCGTTCTTCAGCTCTTCTGGGTTCTTCTCCCAACTCTGAACTCCACCTAGAGCCTTTCCATCTTTGCTCCCTTGCACAGATGGAAGCAAGCTGATTCCTACCCTCTGACTAACCCCTCCTGCTCCCTGACTTAGCTCTTGATAGCTTTCGTAGGGAACACATGCTCTTCTGACCCAGATCTCCCAAATCAAGGTTGATTAAACACAGATAGCCCACAGTACAAGTCCCCTCAATATATTCTTCTAACATTTTCCTTCTAGCACTTCAATTGGAAATTCCACCCCCCTCTAGAGCTCTTAGGCTGGATTCCCCAAGCTAGGTGCTCCTGCTTTAAAGGGAGTTGTCTTGAGGACCTTCTATGGTCCTTATAACTGACCACCATTTTGCAATAAGTCATTTTCCTTAAGTTCAACCTTAATTGTCTCCTAGGGTACTAAGAAATTAACAGAAAATAGCACTGAATTCAATTCACACAGATCTTTATGGTACTGTTTTGGCAGCACTGAACCTCCAAAGCATCTAGGAGATACCAGAGTAACACAAGAATCAGCCTAAAGATAACTAGAGCCACAACTGCAGAATACACATGGATCTAAATCCAAACTCCTAAGATGCTCAATGCCAAGAGGAGTTAAGCATATACTACTAAAGGAGTTCCTGAACAAAGAAAGACTTCAGAATCCACTCAAGTCCATTTTGGGGCCACTGAACACCTCTATTTTGAATCATAGTAGTATTTGCTGGAATAAGTGCCCACTAGGTAACCACAGCCTCACTGATAAATCTCACATTATATTCAGTTTTCAAGATTTTAAAGGATTATACTAGTTTTGTAACTCTCATTCTGCTCCATGGCTCACGATGTTGTCTTTATTTAACTTGTTCCCTTTCCTACTTTCCACTTCAGTAGGATTTGCTCAGCTTCTACAGAATTAATATTTATTGTGTTTTACTTTTCTTGCATTCTTTCTATTTAGGTTAGATGCTTGTAAGGTTAAAATTACTTAAAAATCACATTGCTTGTGAAGGCAGCTCAGCACAAGCATCTTCTTTATTCATGCCTAATGTTCTCTCAAATCTGCTTGGGCACAATCTCAGAAGAAGCTTATGTTTACACATGCAGAGACTAGAAGCTAGCACCCTTTATATAAGGACAAAGCACATAAAGGCATATCAGCTGCATATACAATGTCATCCTCTTTTTATAAGGTGGTTGTTTGCTTCTGTGCATAAACAAGTAGCAATGCTATTAGCATCCCAATTCTCCTGAAATGGAAGTTACTATTTCTCCTCCTTACAGGCTCCCTGTCACTGTTGACTCTGTTTTTCCATGCAGTTTTGAAGACTCATAACCACATGCAACAAGATTTCATTACTAGTACTAAAATAGTAACCTCAGGTCTACCAATACAAGAACCACCCATCCTTCTCTTTCAGGAATCGAGAATGGGAGAAAAACATCTATGAATCCCAACTAGGCAGGAAAACGTCTGCTGGACCAGCCTTGGCAATAAAACAGGACACATCTAAATAGCATATGACGGTATTGCTCTGATTTAAGACCCAATTTATCTGCTCTGTATGTGCTAAGACTGCATGGCCGTGACCACAGCAGAACCCTGCTTTATGAGCAGAACACAGCAGCACTCCAGTGGCACATGCTTTAATTGTTTGCAGTACCATTATACTATCATGACATCAGTGAAACAGATCACCACCGAAAAGCCAGAGAGGCATCAGGTGCAGGTTATACTTCATTGTAAGTACTTCTTTGAAAGGCGAAGCTTTCTATAGAGAAAACTTCATTTGAAACCCAAGTTTTCATGCCCTCAAGCAAATGGTTCATACAATAGTTGTCCTTACAACACAAGACTGGTCACAGATGTCAAGTTACCCATATGTTGAGGATGCACAGAGTAGAGCCAAAAACTGGGAGCATAAATTCTGTGGGCAAATTGCTGCACGGACCCTCCAACATATGGGTAACTTGACATCTATGACCAGTTGTCCTTGCAACACGAGACTATTATATGAACCATTTGCTCGAGGGTATGAAAACTTGGGTTTCAAATGAAGTTTTCTCTGTAGAAAGCTTCACAGAAGTACAACATTGCAAGATTAAAGCTCAAGGTCATCACCTTCCACTAGCTTACTGCAACAAGGAGGTGCCCAGACTCACACTGGGTCTAAATGTGGCTCAGAACATTGTAAAATTCACAGTATTCTGTGCCTGAAAACCTCAAAAATATATATTCTTCCTGCATTTGTACATATTTCTCAGATAATGGCATATAAGATGAATTCCACCTTATGAAAAGTTCTGCTCTAAAATTATGAAACAGGTATTTTCATATGGAAAAACTTATCAAAAAACCCTTAACACTTCATTAAAATGAATATTAAATGTACCTAATTTAAAGTCTTACTACAGTAGAAGCAATTTACTTGATATCTTTGTTGAGGTCATTTTTCCAAAGTAACAGTGCGAAATATTCCGAAATGCATTTTTATGTGCAATTTACTAACTTGACACACCTTTTATGAACTTGTTGATTGAAAAAGAAAGAAATCTTAATTTACCAACTCTCAGGTAAGAGCACATTAGCCCTCCAAGTTTAACACACACATTTAAAAGGATTACTTCAATTTAATAAATACCTTTCTATTGAGTGATTAATATCTTGATTATTTTAATTAGAATTTGCTAGATATACATTATTTTTACTACTACAATAGGCAATATATTTATGCACTTAGCTTTATGACTCGCAGGCTTGACAAACTGCTTATTCAGAATGACTAACCAATCTATCACTTCTTAGCATGAAGAGGGCAAAGCGTAAAGGTATCCTAATAAATTTACTAAACACTGTCTGTGTACAGAGGGAAGTTAAACAAATTAAATTAAAATTTCACTTGCACACATGACTAAGCAGAAGAGTGTTCCCAGGGTACCAGAGGTTAATAATAAATTGCCATGAGTCTGATAACTAATTGCTTCTTGCTTCTAGAAATGCCTGCTTTTTAAAGTCACTTTCAAAGCAAGCTCAAGGAAGATTTTTTTTTTTTTTTTTTTTTTTTTTGCTGTTTAAGACACTTGTTCAATCAAAGCAACCCTAGCAATGGATGTCAGCCCACCCTGCTCTACATCTACTTTTTATGCATTACTCCCCTGTCTCAAAGCAGCCTGCTTCCTCAACACTAACAATGCACCCCCCATTATATCTTTGAGGCAAATTTCTTCAGAAAAAGGTAAAAGGAGAACCTCTCCAGCAATCTCTGCCCCAAATATGCTCCCAGACATGAACAACTTTCCTGAGGGACTATCTTCAGATCTCTGCTGAGCTACTGGGCATTTTACAGTGAAAAAAATTATAGATAGTCTAAAAAGACAAAGGTGGCTCAAGATGATGCCCTCTTGTTCCATGCAGAGGGAAACAGGACAATATTGTATCTTGTATATAAGGCTGAGAACTTTTCAGGAAAAAAGGACAGAAAGAACCAATCAAACTGGGAGATCTAGGACAAGGTTATCGTGACACCCAAGAAGGCCTGCAATAAACCTTGCCAAGGACACTCACAAGTGAACTTAGTAGCTAGGAAAAGTAAATGCAACATGGTCTGTGGTGCATTTACCACTGAGCTGCAGACTGCTGCACAGAAACATTTATGTCCTTGAAGACTTTTCTGCAACACAAGAGGATGCCTTGGATCTCATTATGCCTCTTCTGTCAGATTAGAGAGCCCTTTATTATCAGAAATCTCCATCACATTGGTTCTTTCAGACCAATAATCAAGTTACCTCTTATCTTTCTCTTGGATAGACAAACATCTCAAGTTACTTCGTTCTCATACAAGGCATGCTCTCCAAAGCCCAAGTCAGTTTTGCAGTTTTTCAGGAAAAAGCAGCATGAGTTTTTGAAAGATGAAAACTAGACTGGGCACAAATACAGGTAGCTGTGCCATATGGAAAATTACCTTTTTTCCCCTCTCATTTAATATTTCCTTGCTCACTCAGCACACAGTAGCTTAGTACACCAAGTAATAATTCTAAATATAGACAGAAAGAGAAGCATGGACTAGTTGTACCTGCTACTAACACACTACTATTCCTGCTATGTCTCCCTTAACATTTATAGGAGTACCATTGCTTTGTTGCAAAGGACAGTGAAGACATAAGCAATAAATAAACAGAAAAAAACTTGTTTGTTTATTTTTCCTCCTGACAGAGCTTAGTTAGTGAAGGTGGAAGAAAGAAATTCAAAATATTTTAATCCAACTGAATCACTTCAAAGAGGTCCTCCAAAAGCTAAAGAAATCCCTCCAAATTCAAGATTATCTTTGTTGGAGTGCTGTAGAGGAGAACAAGGCCCATCAACTTTCAAGGCAGAATGTGAGAGGACAAACATCACACGGCCAGGTTCTTTAACAACTATTACTGCAATTCACAGGACAACCTGCTTATAATTTGGACAGGGTAAATCATAACAGCAAATGAATCAGCTTGAAATTTAGAACTGTTTTGCCTCTGTCTTTCAGAAAAGAAACTCTTCAGCTCAAACATTTAACAAGGCTCTCAAACATAAAACCATAATGCTACCAAGTACATAAACCCTCCTGTCTTTGTAGTGAAGCAACAGCTCCTTTCTGCCTAAAAAGGCTGTAAAAGGCTCAAGTATCTGTGGTGATGGCAGTCAAATGAGTCTCTTCAAGGTACCAAGGAAAACAGAAAATTGTCTCTCTTCCACAAACAGTAGATCAAATAAAGGCTGCTTTTAAACAGTCTAACCTAAGATGTATCCATAGATCCACAACTGAGGACTGAGATCAACTATCATACTCCCTCCCTCATTGAGGGCGCCAAACAGCTGCTACACAGACCATATTTTCACAAAATCTTGATAAAAGATAAATTCAGTTGGGACTTCATCTCTGATAACTTCAAAACTTACTAGGTGGGGACTGGTATGGAAAAAGGCAATTAAAAGTCAATAGAAATCCTTAAGCATTTGCTTTCTGAGAAAGAAAAGTGCAACACAGACACAGAAAAATATCCAACTAAGACAATTTATATGAACTTCTTTCAAGAGTCCCAAGAAATATTTTCAGAAAAAAATAACATTGCAGAGAGGATTTATAGTGATTCTGTGTGAAAATGTTAGTGATCCAAGCAACTTAAGAACCCTGTGATTTCCCAGAGAGGCTTCACAGTCTCCTATTTCTCCTGGCATATATTAGCTATGCAATAAAAGCCCACTTAACATGTATGTTTCTTGTGTATGTTGTCCTGGCTGCAGATCCTTTTTGATTTACATGGAAAAAACTCCACTCTTTTTTCAATTAGTATCAGGAGCAGGAAAACACAGTGCACCAGGGTTGTTGTAGAGCTGATAGATGTCACCTGCTTATCCGTGAGCACAGACTGGCATTGACAAGCTTATGCAGCACAAACGCCTGTAATTTCATTTTGTCTCCAATCCTACCCTGGGAAACGTGTAAAAACAGCACAGAAGGGGCAATAAAGGTGCAAAGAACCTCTAGCAAGTTCTATCACTTTTAAACTATTAAGTATTTAGCATCTCGGATCTGTTTTTCTATCAGAAAAATCAAAAAAAAAAAAAGCTTTTTCCCCATCTTCAAGTTTTTCTATATAAAGATATGCAAAAAAAATTGTATTTATGCATTCCTTTCTAAATCATTTACAATTTTCTGCTACAAAGGCTTCAGCAACGATACTGAAAGGTAAAATACCTCTGCTGAAAACTGTATAGATAAACGCACACTAGGACTATCGATTTAAAATTCATTAGGCAGAAGCCAGAAAAAAAAGAAAGATTTAGCTCTGTGTGGAATGCTGACTTCAGAAATCATTTTTCTCTGATTAGGACCCTCTCTTTTTCCTTTTTTCTTCCTTTTTTCTCCCCCGCTTTTCCTTTATTTCTTCAGTGATACTGCACATGCATATACATCTTCCCTGCACTACGTCCCATAATGTTCAGCATAAGCTGCTGCCAACAGCCTGGCCCTGCATATTTTTTATTGCATCAGCCACCAAGTGCCTTGGTGTCACTATTGAAGCCTCCCTACACATGCTGGCGACTCTGACATAGCCCCTGACTGCTCTGACTTCTTTCAAAAATATTTATGCAAAGCCTCACAAGACTTAACACTAGGTGGTACCTTTCAAACCTCTGTTTTTATACTGCTTTCTGGTACCAGGCAGTTCAAAAAGTTTTGGAGACTTTTCTTCAAAGACTTAGGCTTTTTATGGAAATATTTTAGCTCTGCAAAGTCTAGAATATCCTTATTACATGTATTATTCATCATGATCCCTAATGTAGTAGGGCTTCCAGGAACACAGAGGTAGTTTCTCTAAGGCAGCGTGCATCACCATGTGTAAAAAACAGAGATACAGTAAAAAATGAAGGGTGGAAATCTTTGTCAGCAGCAAATTCCCACTGCTGGGCCTAATGCAACAAGGGCATCTGAGCCAGACACAAGAATCAAAGTCTTCCAGCTCTCAATTCCCAATGCTGCATCCACAAAGGCAAAGTCTCCTGTTATTTTTCTGCAAAACATGTACCTGTGTAAGAAACAAGTTCCTAATCTCCTTCCAGTAAGCCTCAAAATCTGGAAAGCATGAGTCAGTCTGGGGCCCATCCAATATTTACTTCCTACTGAAGACCCTAGACCAAGAAAAAAACACACAGAATCCCAGGATGATTGAGGTTGGAGGGGACCTCTAGAGATCATCCAGTCCAAGACCTCTGATCCAGCAGGGACACCCCAGAGCACGGGGCACCCGAGTGCATCCAGGTGGGTTTGGGAGACCTCCAGAGAAGGAGATTCCACAGCCTCCCTGGCCAGCCCATGCCAGGGCTCTGTCACCCTCACACCAAAGAAGTTCTTCCTCACATGGAGATGGAACTGCCTGGATTTCAACTTGTACCCATTACCCCTCGTCGGTAGAGTTTGTTCTCCCTGTCCTCCCTACATCCTCCCCTCAGGTACTTATTCATAGTGATCAGATCCCCTTTCAGCCTTCTCCAGGCTAAACAGGCCCAGCTCACTTAGCCTTTCCTCACAAGATAGGTGCTCCAGTCCCTTAATCATCTTTGTTGCTGTACACTGGACCCTCTGTAGAAGTTCCACACACCACAAACTGAAGCCCACTCCTTACTTCAGGGAGGGGACTGGACAGAGGTATCAAACTGAGGTACAAAGCTCTGGCCAGGAATTGTTTCCTTAGGGTGAAGCCAACCACAACATACAACATGGAAAAGGGAAGCTGGGGCCTGGTACTCCTCTAAAAGGCTCATCACCTTTAGGTAAAGGAGAAACTTGTGTCCATAGAAGTATCCCTTAGGAAAAAATAAATATTAATTCCACTTCCCAAAGGGGCTCTGCCCTTATTCATTACCCTATGCAGCCAAGATTACTACTATGTAAGTGACCTCCAGGATGGCTTCTGATCCAGGGAGATAACACTGCACAGAAAGATGGGAAAACCTGAATACAGAAGGGCACCAGCAGTGTTGAAGGCAAGAGTTCATTTGATCAAGTGATCAAAGTCATTTTGATAAAATGATATGCCATTTAAGATCAGACACATCTGATGGATTTTCTGTTAGGAAAAAAATGTGCCCATTGCAGAGAGGGAAATGTAGTTTTTGTCTGCTTCTGAATTCTAAATTATATACTAGTCATTTAAAACTCAATGTTAAAAAAGAAATCTTTGAATTCCTCAAGAAAAGGAAAGTTCTAGACAGTTTTTTTTTGGGGGGGCCAGGTGGTAAGCATTAGCAGGAGGAAGTTACATTAGCAAAATCAGACGGTATGTTCCAGCTCATTATAAGACAACTCAAAGTTGCACATGAGCAGAATATGCATTTCATTCACAGATCTCAAAAAGGTCAGGTCAATTCCTGTACTCAAAATTCAGCCTCTGAAATAATGTACCTTCAGGTTCTTCAAGAGTCCATTACCCTTTGCCATTTTCCAGCAAGCAAATAACTTAAATAGTTTTCTTACAAGCTGCTAAATAGGAGTCAGTAGAGTTGTCTCCAAGGCAAAACAAGACAAATCTCTTTACTACAATAATTGAATTTTACATAGAACTGAATAGGAAAAATGAGAACTGTGTAAACATTTTCATGTAAGCATATACACTTTATCAGTAGGTATAAAATGCCTACTTATAAAATACTTACAAATATTTATACAGTCGAGCTAGCACTACATCCAGCAAACAAACCACAGGAGCCAAGCCAACAATTTTCCCACCAACAGTATTCCAAAGCCCTGTAGACCTGATACTACTGGGAGACAGGATACAAAACAAGCAGTGACATTAGGAAAGACAACGCTATATGAAAAGTAAAAATGTCCTCTTGGTACGTTAGCCTGAATTTCTTTCTAGGAACTGTTACATACTAAAAAACGTTAAAAATGTCTAAGATTGAGCCAGCTCATGCTTCATCAGGTCAGCAGCAGGCCAAGAAAGCCCATCACACTGCAGGTGAGCACTAAGGGTGCTGTTTGCAGACCTTCAAGATCTCCTCTCTCAAGCATCACTATATTTGCTTCTTCTGCAGCGATTTCTGAGCTCCTTTCTGACTCCCTGCAGCAGGAGAAGACCTGGAATGGGATGCAGCTCATCTTAGTTGGGTGGCAGCAGACATAGACCAGCCCAAGAAGTGGCAACCACTGATTTCAATCCAGTCATGACTGAGGAATCAAAGCCTTGACCTTCTCTATTTCCCAAACCTGTCAGGGAAAGAGAAAGAACCGGCTGGCTGCTGGGGACACTTCTAATACTTCTAATTCCTAATTATCCTCACAGCAAGATGCTCACACAAAGCTCCTCAACCTCAAAAATCTCCCTGTTGCAAGGCCAGGGCCAGAGGCAATCCACATCATTCATTATACAAGCATTGTGAAAAAAAAATCCTCTGGATTTTCAGGTTTCTCAAGTCAAATTGAAATCAGAGTCAACTAAATCCACAAGTATCAAGTTAAAGCTTTTGCCTCCTTTTTTTTTCCTATGTGGGTGGACAACCTAAAAATCCTAATGTATCCACCAAACCAAGTATATGCCTCTTGCTCTCACTTAGGAGCTCCACTATTGAAAGATACTGGGAAAAAATGAGGAAAACAAAAACAAAAACAAAAAAAAAACAAAAAACAAAAAAAAAAAAAAAAAACCCACACCAAAAGAGTACTAATAAAAGTCACTGTACCTTAGGACAAAAACCACTCTCCAGGCAGGTCCAGAGGGCAAAACATCAAGACTTAGAGTGAACTGGCAACAGCATGAGTTAAAAAATGATAAGACTTGCATCAAAATTAAGGTATTTTCTAAACTAATATGATTTCTCTTCTTTTGGCTTCTGCTGGTTCCAGGCTCTCCCTCGCACACACTCTTCTGGGCTCGTCTTCCACTTCCTCAGAAAGGTTTATGCCGCAGCCCAGTGGTTAGAGAGTATGACCATGTTCTCCCAATGTCTTCTCCAAATGTAGCAGCTGCAACTATATTTTATTCATCTCCTCAGAATATCTACCATGTTAAATGGAAGCTAAAAAAATAGCCAGGACTTGAGCCCTGTTGGACCTAAGTATGGGTTAGGCATGGTGCTGGTCACCCTTGCCAAGTTGTTTTGCTTTTATGGATGCTGAGCAGAAGTGAAGCTCTTTCAGGCTAGACAGATGGCTCCCCATTTCATCCATAAAATGTGAAATTTCTGGATACTCGGAATAATGAACTAAAGAGCCAGGACAGCTGGAATAATCTTCTGGGACACAAGAGCATAAGAGGAACAAACAGGACATACGGCGATTTCACCATTTATGTTTTTTTAGACATAGGGGCTTTGTCATTCCCTCAGAGGTATTCCAATTCTCTGAGAGCTGCACTATCATTCAAACAGGGAAATTTGGTCTTCAGCATTCCAATGTCACCATTTTCCACACAGGCAAAAAAACAGAAGGTTGTTCTCTGCCTATTTTTACTCCTTACTTGTTTAAACCATTTGGAAACAATTAAAAAACACCACAAAGCTCACAAAATAAACAATAATGCACAGGCTGTGTTAAATAGCACACTTTCTTACAAGCTGGCTTCCTGTTCTTCAAGAACTGGGACATAACTAATACGATGCAACCTAATAGAGCTGTTGTTGGTATGTTATCAGGGGCCCGAGAGATAAATAAATAAATCATGGGCTGTAATTAGGCGGTTTATGTGCAAAATAGCCCTCTGAGCAAGGTTTAGCACCTGCTGCTGTAGTTGATATAATTTTCCTGTTTTTTGTTCACCTTCAAGGTTTGGTGAGCATACAGCAAGATCAAATAAATCATCATCTCACCTTCACATGAAACCAGCAGAAAGATCTTTTTAAATATCCTACCTTGCTGACGGGAAGCTGAAAACAACGGCCACTACAAGGCACCAGCCTCGCTTTCTCATCCCCCTCATTCCTCTTCTCCAAGCTGAAAAGAACTATTCTTAGGACATAAGTGAGTCCTATATTGTCTTTCACGTTCCTGTTTTTGTCTATACAGCAGTTCCCTGTTCAGAGACAGAAACCCTGGTTTCTGCAACCCTGCCTCTGGGTGCTGCATTTAAGCACTCCACAGATGCTTCCAAGCAGCCCAGGCTTCAAATTCAACACATATCTGGCCCCTGCTGCAGCCAGTCATGCAGCAACAGTCTCCTAGACCATCATGTGAATCAGGGAAAGTAATCCACCCAGGATTTATATTTTAAAAATACACCAAAATTTTCCACTGCCTAATACAAGGTTATAACAAAATGTTTCTGTAATCCCCTGTATGTGTGAACTTTGTTCCTCCCAAAGGGAGCAGTTCTTATTCAGTCTGTGATACTGGAGTTCTCCCCACACATGAATCTGGGGTAACATAGTTTTTGTGGCCTTGTCAGTTCCTCCAGGTACAAAGGCAGCCAAATAAAAAACAACAACAACAAAAAAAATCAAGTATAGATATATCAACAAAAATATTAAACTAGTTAAAACTGTGCTCAATAACTACACATTGTCACTAGAGTTTAAAACAAAGTTTTAAGTGTCATGTAAATAAAAACAACAAGAAAACCCTATTTTGAGCACAGGTTAAGTGTACATGACCTCCAGAACAAAGAGCACTAGGATTTAAATCAGGTTGCTGCAAGTCTGCTGCATATTCCCTCTTTTTATTGTGCAGGTGGCTGGGTGGGTTACTGTACGTCAGCTGGTTTCTAATAGCTTTGCAATGCTGGAACAGCGAGGAAAAAGGACAGCTTTTCTATCAAAGGAAGGCTAAACAGATCAGCACTAGGGAAAACAGGGCTGACTTGTGCCAAAAATTCTTCTGAACATCAACTAGAACTCAGTCCTTGGTTGCTCCTAATGATTATCAAGTTCTCAGTTAAAATCTATGTTTTTTAGGTGATTTAAAAACTATATAATTTTTAGGTTTTTAATTTAATTTTCATTTAATTTAGGTTTTTAATTTTTAGGCTTTTAATTTAGGTTTAATGCAAATAGCTTAGCTATGTCAATCCTGTCACCTTGGCTAGGGACAAAAGCTGCTTAAAAGTGGATGGGCTGCTTAAAACCAGAGGTGCACTGACAAGATCCATGTGTTTCTTTACCCACACTTACGCCTTTTTTTGTGAAACCTCAGCAGTCTGAGCCTCAGGGAAGGATGACAGATGAATGGTGCAAAACACTTAAGCACCAAGCTTCAAATCACAGGCTGAAGAATAGAGGGTTGTGACACCTGGCTCATTCCCCAGGCCAGATATGGTCAGGTCCCCAAGTGGAATTGGTGTGTAATAGCTCAGTAGCTGGTTTAATCTCATACAATTGTTGATGTCAACACAGCAGATATCTCTGGAATTTAAGACTTATGAGCTTCTAAGAGACTAGTTGAGCTTCTAAGTCTTAGACTGGCTGTCTGGTTCTCTAGACTCCAAACTGTAATTTGGCCAAGCACAACTGTGACATTCCCTCTCAAAATCTCATTACTTCTTTGCTTTGCAAACTAGACAAAACATTGCAATGAGCGAGGGTGTCAATACAGCCCTATACAGATGCTGTTCAAAACATCTGAAGTCTGCAGAGTGATTGACAGCCCACGGAACACCACAGGGGTGAGAGGGAATACTTGCACACATAGATAACTTTATATGTCTTCTTAAGGACATATGGATATAAGGATATACATAGTGATGGAATAACACTGGACTCACTAGTTCTCTGCTTCATGCTTTTGCTCTGCTTGCACATTGAGACATCAAGAAGGGATGGTAATAAGTGCTCCACATACTCTACAACTGCAATCCACCAATAGCTTAATGTATTCATGTAGCTAAGAGGGAAAAAAAAACACCCAGGAATGTTAAACAAGTTTTCAAACTTGTTTTTAGTGACACAGAAGATAGGTTAAGAAGAAAGCTTAGAGCTTAGAAAGCAAGCTTTGTGTAAGGGAACAAAATACACACACAATTCTAAGAGCAGAAAGCCTATCTTAAATTCAGAGAAAAAAAAACAAACAAGAAAGAGACACAACAGTATCTCAAGTTATTGGAGAAAAGGAGTGTTTTTCTGTCCATTACCACTGGACAGAGACAGCTACAGACACTCCTCCTCACCAGGATGGTCAAGTCTTTGCTCTTCTTATCTAGTTGTTCTTAGGAGATAAAAGAACTCAAACATTCCCAGAAAAGTGTCTTTTGAACCAACCCTAGCTAAGATACCAAGTGACACTTCTAGAAGCCTTTCCACTACCCCAGAGCAGTTACCCACCTGGTCAAGTACTCTGCTGTGTCCACAAAGAGATTATAGCTATCAGCAGAACTCTGTATCTATGGAAGTCAACATTCTCTAAAGAAAGTGAAGGCAATTGCTGGTCATTTTCATTATCTATTTGCTCACTCCTGGTAATAGAATAGCCATGATGAACTCCAGGTCAGTCGATTCTTGGCAGTTCAGGACATGCCGAGTGAAGCAATTCCTGGCCTATAGCCCCTGCAGAGGTTTCATTTGCCACAAAGTACCTGACCCTGAAGACAATCATCAGATAATTATTATACAAACTTCAATAGAATTAAAGGGACTCATTGGACTGAGCCATCAAGCATTGTCAAAGCACTGACTGCTTATTCCCCATCACCACACATTTTGTATGATTTCATTTTTCTTCTACATATGTATGACCAAGAAGACTAATATTTCCTAGGGAAAAAAAACATATTTCCCCAGAAAGGTCATATTAAGCTGTATAATTGCATACTGTAGAGCCAAGCTCCCTCCTTTTTCCTGCCAGGGAAATCAGTCCCACCTGCCTGTTCTTAGGAAAGAATTATGGGCGTCACCATCCTGTATCCACAAAAGAAATCCCCTGAACCACCTCACTGTCCTTTATTCAATATTTTCTTCTTCTAAGCCTTAGCTTAGTAATGGCAACCCAAAGCCCCTTCCCCATCACTTTGTCTTGGGAGTTGCTGCAGCAGCACCAGCTCCATCCATCACCTCCCAGCTTTAAGTCTGGGTTTTGGCAAGACAAGCAATGAGCTTGATTAGGTTTATTTACAGAGCTATCAGTGCTACAGCACTATGGAATATATAGTTAAGACACCTCAACAGGAGTCATGAGATACCAGTGCTTTTATTGGAATTTAAACAGGAATACAGCAAGCAGATAAATGGAATGTATTAAGGACCATCAACACCTGTTGAACAGATCAGTTGCTACCACTGAGAGCTATTTAGTGCCTCCCAAGAAAAATAAAATCCCCTTTTCTCCATATCTGAAGTCAATACTGAGGTCCCTGCATGATATTTTTCCTTTCCCTCCATTCTGGTTATTTGTTATATACACAAGGCACTAGCCACCAACCTTTCCCAATAGCATTTGGTCTCTTGCTACCTGCCCACTTTAATCTCCTTTTAGGTGCCTGAAGCTTCTCCATTTAGAGGGCACAGTCTTTTAGCCCAATACTTATCTTCATAGCCAAAAGGAGAGCCATATACTGCATATTTCCTTTATACGTCTACCAACCCTCAACACAAAGCAATAAGCAAAAACCTCATACTTCACAGCTCTCACAACTCCCTTTCACTTTTCCCCTCTTTCCCCCAAACCTTGGAAGCAGAAAATATGTTCTCCAGCAGATAAACCCCCTTAACTAGAACTCAATCACACTCGCTACTACCTCATTTATTTGATGCCTAATTACAAGCTCTTAGAACACCTGGATGCGCCCTTTTATCCTAGTCTTACAGGTGCCTGATTCCCAAGCTAATTTCCCTAATTTCCCTGCTGGAAAGGGAGCTTCTATGATAAGAATTTCACACTTTTTTCCTCCAGCTTTTGCTGCCTTCTGCCACTTTTTCTCCTTTTCTGTGTCTTATCCCTTGCTGCTCAGCATTTTGTCACTTGACACACTTCTATCTAACACAAATCTCTTTCAGGCTCTTAATTTCCCACTTCTCTTAAATTAATCTGTAGAGGGTTGGATAATTTCGAAGTGGGGCGGGGAAGGCATTTAAATGGGGAACATAAGAGTGAGAAGAAACAGCTTGTTGGTGACAACTTTTCACTACTGCTGTCAGAAGGAATGGCAAGGACTGATTATTTGTACATCAAATACAGTGATTTTATCCTCCCAAAATACTGCAAGTTTGGTCTCCCATAGAGCTTGGCTATCATCATATAGTCTCTTGCATGTTGCAGTGTTATTATTGGTGTCTGCCTCTTTCACTGTGGGGACTGGTATTTCAGGCACATGTTTTAATTTATTTATTTTTTTTAACCTAAAACAGGACATCATTTTTTTTTTCCAGGTCTTGCTCTAGCTACTTCTTTAGATCAGTTTGGCCAAAATATTCCTAGTACCATACCAAAAACAAGACTTTAAGCCAAGGATAAAGCCGTTGAGCTAATAAAATACACTTTTTAAAATATCTTTCTAGGAGAAAGTGGTTTTTTCATGCTTATGTTCAAGGAGGAAGAAAGCACCAGCTGGAAAACAAACTTCTCTTAACTAGACTGACTTGAAACATTTGTACTTTGTTCTCTGAAAACATACTGTCTGGAAACAGAGACTTGAGGCATCTGAAAAGCAAAGAAAGGATTGTTGAAAATTAGATGAAGGGGAAGATGCACACATCAGTAATGTCTAGATGGACATTTAGTTTGATGGGCTGGCTTGGAATGCAAAATTTCTGCACGTAGTCTCTGAAACAATTTAAAAATGTTTTTCTTTCTTGACAAAATTACCTCTTCCCTTCCCCGTCTACCCCAAACACATTTTCCCAGACATAACAAAGAAAATCAGTGTTACAGCTTGATAAGAAATATCCATATAGTAGCGGGGAGAGGACACCACTTTGGGGACGATGAAACCTTTTCATATAAGACTTCTTATCCATTCACAAAAACAAATGGGCATTTGCAGCTGCTGCTTCAGAAAAGCTAAGCATCAATCAACCTTTGTGCTGGAGACTAAATAGTGGTTGATCATTGTAGGAAACGTGCTGATTATTATCCAATGGAACTGAATTCTTTGGATATATAGTTTAGGTCGCTCAGTTTTTCCTTCACAAAATTGCAGCAATTCATAACTTAGCAAGAAAACATCAAATCAGAAACTCGCTCACAGTTTTTGTGAGTTTGGCGTGATACCTTTTCCACTCTCCACAAGCACCTTTCCCCAGAGAGAACACAGAGAAGCTTGTGAAAATTGACTGCATCTTATTTAATGACTGTAATTATGTATTTCTGTGTGATTGTACTTGATTTTGATGTCTGTGAAGTGTTTCAGTTTCATCAGTTCTTGCCTTACTATAGACGTGGTGCTGCTGTCACAGTTTTTGCTAGTGATTTTTTCTTCACAACTCCCATTCCTGGGCCTGCAACACATTGGGCTTCCTTAAAACAACAAAAACAATGTTCTAGTGGTCATGGCTGTGAATTAACAGTTGGAAAAAGACATGACCAAAAGTTGTAAAAACAGCTCAAGTGGGTTAAAATCAAGGCGAGAAGGAAAATGAAATTCCTAGAGTGTTGTTTGAAATGGTAAGGTATTGAAGTTAATTTTACAATTAAGATAATTTTACAGTTTGGTGAGGCTTGCATGTCGTTCCTGGTAGAATATTATGCCTGATGGGACCTCACTTGAGGACATGGTATTTGTCCTGCATCTGCATCTGAAGGAAAGTGGACAACAGGACACACCATTCTTTGACTTGACACTAATTTATACTATATTTTCAAAGGCACTTTTCAGAATCTTTTAATGACCTTTACATTCACTGTTAAAATGCTGTAATTTAAATAACAGATGACACTGATATGGATTTATTGTTTAGCTAATTCAAGCCGTCCTCGTTCCATTCCTTGGATGAGGACCTCTGTCTAGGCACAATTGACCAGGAATTGTGGGTGTTTTTACATGCAAGGTTTGAAGCAAATTCTGCAGTGAATGATTCCACATTTCAGCAAAATGATTTATGGAAAAGATGTCTATGCATTACCTTGTGTTATTGTTTATTCTTTTGATTTCTTGCCAGTTGATGAGCCATAAAAGAAGTGAATTCTGGCATATTGCAGGTGAGGGACTGAGTTGGGAACCTGCAGTTGAGTCACTGGTCAGAAGCATCATACCTAATTGATACCTAATGATGCCTAATGTGAAATAAGGAAAAAAACTCAAACTTCAACGTTTGGCCCAGTTTCGTTCCACTGCACTTAGTGGAGCTGAACAGATTAACATCAGCAAAGGACCATAACAGTCAACTGTGACTTGTTTTGCACATGGCTTCCTGTGATCAGCAGCCTACAAAATCTCCAGACTTTCTCTTTGATTATGTACGACTACTAAATGGGAGTAATGCACGAATCCATTCTTGCTAACCAAAGAGTCATGAAGCAGGGTTTCTTCTACGTCGTTGTGAAAGTGGAATAGGACTCCTTTTTTCCTTGACCTTTGGCTTGCAGTGTTGGTCAAAAAAAGACACAACGTGGCTTAGATTGCTTGCTAGAAAAGAGCATATGTGTCTTGTGCAGGAGAATGACCCGTGCTCCTCATAATGCTGTTTTCTGAGCATCTGGACAGCGTTGATTGGCTATTTCTGTCACAGCTGCTGCCAGCTATGTACGAACGTACCCTGCATAGGGAGGCTGTGATGAGGGAGAAGGATGGAAAGGTGACGTTTCTTGCAGATACGGTCGCCCGAGGGAGTTAGGCTGCCTGTACATGTGTGGAAGCTGGACTTTGTGTTGCTGACCATTTCTGAATTGTCATGCCTTAAAGAAAAAGGGGAAAAAAAAAAGAAAGAAAGTTGTCATCACGGTCTATTTTCTGCCTTATCTTTTTATCTGCAAGACAAAACAAGCAACATTTAACCTGAGAAGTTGTCTGGATTCATTTAAGGAAATCAGCCGCTCAGCACTGCTTTTTACTAAGTAGGTCAGAAAAGTCCCCAGGGCACTCAACATGCACTCTGTGTAAACACGAGTTGGTAGGCAAATGAACTAAGAAAATGGACACAGCAAATTTAGCATTTACACATCACAATCTCTTCTCGGGTTTTAAAGGAAACAGGAGAAGCTCCGAGAGTCTTGCTGGTGTCTTAAATCCTCCTCTTTTTTGCCGTGTGAGCTTACATGTGATGGGAGTGTGTATTTCTTTAAGCTTTGGTCTGTTGCACTTACTGACATGGGCTCCAGATATAAGCCTCCCTCTGGCTTGCAGGCTGTAGGGGTTAATAACTTCTGTAATTTATTCGCCATTATTTTGATTTTTGTATCAGTTTAATAACTGATATCAACGATAATCAGTTTTCAGGTAATCAAGATAATCAGTTTTTTTAAGTGTGAATTTCTGAGTAATAATTGTGGTTTGAAATTTTGGTGCGCAGCACAACCTGTCCTGTTCAGTAAGCACCTCCTCTGACACTCTTTCATGTTATACATGCAAAGGTAGCAATTCACAACATGATGCCCCAGTTTAAAAGAACTAGAGAAAAAGAAAAAAAAAAAAAAAAGGAAAAAAGATGCCACAACTTCATTAAAATGAGAGAAAGATCTGGAGGAGAGGAGAAAAAGGACAAAGAAGGAGGACAGGGTCTCTCCCTTTTCAGGAGCATATACAAAAATCTAGACTTTATTTTAAGGAGCTCCGTTGAACTCTATCAGCCTTAAGGAGGTGCTGACAAATAAATGATCCTGGATTGCAGTGAATTTCAGGGAAAAGCTGCCTGGTTTGAGGCCCACATTTATTTTGAAAGAGGTCCTTGGAAAGCAGGTCCAAGCTAGTGCCTGTGCAAAGGGGTAACTGAAGCACCTGACCTTCCAGCTCCTCTCTAGCTGAAAAACCTCCTGAAAAGGTCCACCACCAGGATGGTAATCGAGTAATATGGTAATTCAGTAGCTTCTGAAAGTCTGGCCACCTCATTACTGACCCTAAATACATGCAAAAGTTCTTTGCAGCAACAGCACTGCCAAATTCTTTGCATTAAATTTCATATAGAAAACATTGTCTCTGAGCATATAGTACCTCCTGGTGTGGAAAGAGCGAAGACGACACTTTTTCCAGGTTAATGTCAGGGTCTAGTTAACATCTCTGTAATAAATTAGATTCCCAGCTCTGCTCTTTGCATGCAAGGGGTGGCATATTCGGAAATGGAAGCTTCCTGACTCAGTGAAGCAGGATATGGAACTAATGTTGACGTGCTGCGTTGCTGACGTTGGGTGTACAGCAGAAGCGTGTCTAGAGGATAGGAACATGCCTCCCATAATCACAGTGAGCTGTAACCATGGTAGAAATTAGCAACCAGAACATGAACCTGCGCATCGTTACCATCTTGGAACTGAGCAGATACAGCGTTTAGGATTTCAGAGGTGCCCTCAAGCAGGGGGCAGAACGCATTAAAATCATAGAATCATAGAATCATAGAATGCCGAAGGTTGGAAGGGACCTCAGAGGTCATCGAGTCCAACCCCCCTGCTCACGCAGGGTCACCTAGAGCACGTGGCACAGGGCTGCATCAAGCGGTTTTTAAAGATCTCCAAAGAAGGAGACTCCACAACCTCTCTGGGCAACCTGTTCCAGTGCTTTGTCACCCTCACAGTGAAGAAATGCTTCCTTAAGTTCCTGTGGAACTTCCGATGCTTCAGTTTGAAGCCATTTCCTCTAGTCTTATCACTGTCCATCACTGAAAAGAGGCCGCCCCCCTCCTCCTCACTGCCTCCCTTGAGGTATTTATACACGCTGATCAGGTCCCCCTTCAGCCTCCTCTTCTCCAGGCTGAACAGACCCAGCTCCCTCAGCCTTTGCTCATAGGGCAGATGTTCCAGGCCTCTGATCATCCTGGTAGCCCTGCGCTGGACTCTCTCCAGCAGCTCCACATCCCTCTTGTACTGGGGAGCCCAGAACTAGACGCAGTACTCCAGATGTGGCCTCACCAGGGCTGAGTAGAGGGGGATGATCACTTCCCTCGACCTGCTGGAGACGCTTTTCTTAATGCACCCCAGGATCCCGTTGGCCTTCTTGGCCACCAGGACACACTGCTGCCTCATGGTCAACTTGTCGTCCACCATGACACCCAGGTCCCTCTCTGCGGGGCTGCTCTCCAGCAGGTCCACCCCTAATCTGTACTGGTGTCCAGGGTTATTCCTCCCCAAGTGCAGGACCCTGCTCTTGCCCCTGTTGAACCTCATGAGGTTTCTCACCGCCCAGTCCTCCAGTCTGTCCAGGTCCCTCTGGATGGCAGCACAGCCCTCAGGGCTATCAGCTACTCCTCCCAGTTTACTATCGTCGGCAAACTTGCTGAGGGAGCACTCCAGCCCTTCATCCAGGTCGTTAATGAATAAGTTGAACAGGACCGGACCGAGAACTGACCCCTGGGGGACACCACTAAGTATACAGGCCTCCAGCTGGACTCCGCACCATTGACAACCACTCTCTGCACCCTGCCATCGAGCCGATTCCTAATCCACCTCCCCGTCCACACATCTATCCCACACCTTTGGAGCTTGCCCAGGAGGATGCTGTGAGGGACAGTGTCAAAAGCCTTGCTCAAATCCAGATAGACCACATCTACCGCTCTGCCCTCATCTATCCAGCTAGATATTCCTTCGTAGAAGGTGATCAGGTTAGTCAAGCAGGATTTCCCCTTGGTGAATCCATGCTGGCTACTCCTGAGCACCTTCTTCTCCTCCACGTGTCTGGAGACAGCAGCCAGGATGAGCTGCTCCATCACTTTCCCGGGGATGGAGGTGAGGCTCACCGGCCTGTAGTTACTCAGGTCCTCCTTCCTGCCTTTTTTGAAGACCGGAGTGATGTTGGCTTTCTTCCAGTCCTCCGGCACCTCGCCCATTCTCCAGGACCTTCCAAAGATGATGGCGAGCGGCTCGGCTAGGACATCTGCCAGTTCCCGCAACACTCTGGGGTGCATCCCATCAGGGCCCATGGATTTGTGGGTGTCGAGGCTCTCTAGATGCTCTCTGACCCACTCTTCTTCTACCCAGGGCAAGCCTTCCTCTCTCTGGCTCTCTTCGTGTGTCCCTAGGGCCTGGGATTCTAAAATACGATCTTTCCTTGATATACTTTTTCACCAAAAAAATGCAAAGTCCCAGTTTTCTTAAAAGAGGAGATGAGCCCTTCTCTGGAGAGTCTCAAGGTCATTATTGACTTAGAAGGTTCTTTTATTTGCTGCATCCCCAGAGGTAAAGGGCAAAGTTTTTTCAGGTATGTATATGATGCTTCCCTGCTGTTTCTTTTGGTCTTCATCCCTGCACGGACATTCATAGATTTGCAAAATGGTGCTTATTGGCTCTGCCTGAGTTGGGCAGTAACCAACAGTGGTTTCTGTTGGTTGAAGAACTGTCTTTTTACCTGTTTTCTGGCGTTATTAAAGAACTTCTAGTGTTTCTTAACACAGACCTCACTAACAAATAGTAGCTACACTCAACTGTAAGAGTTGGAAATGAGCAGTCTATGAGTTTTCCCTCCTCTTTATACTGAAGCAAGTGGGATACCATGACTTTTCAGAGAAGGTGACAGCAAAGTGCATAACCACCTACTAAAATCCTCCAGATTATGAGGGGAAATCCCATGTTGAAGAGCTGTGTTTGGACTTTTGGGGCATGTTGAAGAACTGGGTTTGGACTTTACATAAGCTGGCAGCAGGAAATGCTGTGATCCCTCTACCATTCAAGGCAGTGGGAATGTTATTAACTAAAGGAAAATTAGCACCTTGCTTTAACTAGCATTACATGTTGTGTGTAAGAAACATCATCATCATCATCTTCACAATTCACTGCCGTGTGAGGGTAATAATGTTTCCTACTGTGCAAGAAAGTGTGATACAGCTATTTTTGCTGACTTATAAAGCTCAGTGGTAGTGGTCAGGTTTTCTGACAAGGCAGCCAAGCTTGTGATTTTCAAAGCATCTAATTCCCATCATTTTCCATGGCATTTCAGTAATTACTGCTGATATTTTAATTTGAAAGCCCAACCTGATTTCCTGCCTAGCCTAACTCATGTACTTCCAGCTTAAGCTGGCTAGACCAAATACTACAACATACTACTAACAGTGGCAAATAATTCATCACCAAAATCTACTTTTTTTTTCTTCATTGGTAAATTGTTTACAAAAGAAGCTGCAGTTCTCTCAACTGTACCTGATAATAAACATTATCTGTCAGCAGTTTTTTTCATGTATAATCATGGTAGATCAACAAACAAGCAGTTCATTGTGAGTACACAGAAAGCAAAAGTGGAAATGATTTTCAGTGGACACCTAGAAAAAAAAGTGGGTTTCTGACCAGATTTAGGGCTGTTCTTGGAGCAGGTCTGATGTGCAGCTAATCCTTTCTTTTCCCACAGATGCATGGGACTGACTAAACTTCAACATGCCCTTCGCGTCACATCTGACTACTGACTAGACGTAAACTTCAACATCCCCATTCCATGACATTGTTCTCCAGGGTTTATAGGCAGGCACAATTCTTTCTGTCTCATTACATTGGTGGTATCAGAAACAGAATAGGGTGGCAGTAATTACTGCACCCCATTACAAGCATCAAATCATGTGAGTGATGGATTAGAAATTCATCACACAGCTCCTTAAAAATAATTAAAGCCCCTAATGGAGCTTATTCTGCTGGAAGGTGCTGAAGTTCAGCTGAAGTTTTGCTCCTTAGCATGGAGCCCACTCATCATTGCTGTAATAGGTAGGGTTGTACTGCCATCCATTAGCTCTGTTCTCATTGACCTGCTAATTGAACCCTTTGCTAAGTGGGAATAAACTATAGCCAACCCATAAAACACTAAATGCTCAGAAGGACAATAGGAGAAAATACACTTTGTCTCGGTAACGGACCTGTGATTAGACACATTTTAATTCCATATCTGTTCATAAAAAGGGCATATAATTACAAGCAAGCTGGGAAATACACCAACTTTCATTATTCCAGCCAAGTCTCATTAACCGACCATTCTCACGTGCACAAAAAGCAGGAGGTCATTTTACATGGATTTCCATGGAACCTGGGCATTGCCCTGACCTGCTGGGCTCTTTTTAGTGGTTCCTTCCAGCTTGCAGATGCTCCCATGTGTGGAATGGGAAACTTTATGTCTAGTCTGATGTTGTGTTTGCTATCTATCACTGCCAATAACTTTACTTTACTTGTTAACCTCAAATGGATTCAGCTGGTGGCTGAAATGTACACATATATGGAAGGTACTCTAAATTTCATAAAAATCTTGAGGTAGCCAAGGAAGATCTTGTGAAATCCTGGTAAGGATGAGGATGCAGCATGCCCACAAAGGAGACGAGCCACAGCTGCATGAAAAGCTGCAGGTGGGCTTTTCTGCATGCTATTCCTACCAAGATCACTGACACATACCCATACACAAGCAGGAGTCAGGGCCTGAAATGGAATACAAGTCATCATTATTCCTTTCAAAGCGCTGTTGATGCTGTCACCTGTATTGTGCAGAAAGGCTTTTCTGGGCCCCACGTTTTTCCCACATTTTCGTGGCTGCTAGAGAGGATGTGACTTGCAAGCTCTACTTGCAGCAGGGAGAGCTGGGGGAACTGCAATGAATTTCATGCAGCTTCCAAGCGGGCGCATCTTGGAAGCCGAAGCACTGCTGAAAGTTGGTGGCCAGAAGAGCACAGCCATATTGCAGGATGTTCCTTTATCTGCTGCAAATGAATTATTAACATATGCAAATCTGCCACGGCCAAGAAATAAACTTCAAAACCAACCCCCCATGGGCTGTAGCCATACGGGACAATGCCAGGAAATTATATTTGCAGTCTCCAGGCGATGCAGATGCATCCAAACAGATCAGATCATCTGGGCCAGATCCTGAGAGCTGCAAGAATGCAAAACCCCTCAGACAGAGCATGCAGTGTCTGGAGATACTCAGGGCTTCAGCTCCTTCTTTTTCTGTGCTCCTTGGTTGCAGGGGTGGAGACGCCACTCCTGAACCTGCAGTCCCTGAGCTCATCCCAAAGTTGGCCTCCTAGGATTCTTCCATGAATCCAGTTTGCTTCTGGTGACATGGAGGTCTGGCTGTGACCACTCCGCTGTCACTGCTGGCACATCTGGTGAAGGCGACAGCCTACCATCAGGTCCACCATTGCTGGACCTTTCAATGAAGCGTGTACACCTAAACAAACCAGTTTGGCAAGCAGCTGTATTTACTAGGAGATAACACACACACAAGATCACAAATGTTGAATCCAGAAAGAAAAGATTCAACTAGAATATGCAGAAGCGAACCAGGGCCTGCGTGACTGCCCTACCATCACAGAAACACCAGCAATTCACATTTCATTGCAAATGTCTGTGCTTCGGCAGTGCCTGGCTCCCTGGCTCTTGAGCTAATTCCTTCTGAGCGTTTCTGTGAGCTTCTCTCTCTCCTATCTGCCCCAAAATACAGGGTTTTTGTGGGTATCAACCTCCCATTGTGCCCTCTTTAGGCAAAGATTACCCACGTGAAAAAGCAAGCCATGCAACCATACTGCTGTTGTGAGGCTCGGCAACTGCTTGCAACCACACTCAGATGAAAAATGTTTTATAAAGACTAAGTATTATTAATTATTTTGTTTGTTATCTTAATATTTTCCCTTCACTTTTAAAGATGCAGCAACATTTCCCTTCTGAAACAAAAGCATTTGTATTAAAATTTATCTATTGTATCTTTTAAAGGCTACTAACACTGCAGGAAGAGAAGAATAGAAATGTCACAGCATAAAATATAATCTCTCCTTTGTGGAAAATTTTGTCATATTTTATCTGCATGCTACATCTGCATGTGAATGGACAAATATTCATGGTGAAACCATTAAGCCTTCGCAGGGTGAAAGGAAATAGAGACAGTCTGGGAAATGAATACAAATGCACATGCAGTATGTGTGTTTTTCCAGCTTGATATATGGCCTTTTTCTGCTCTGCATTAGTTCAAAATGCGAGCGCATTAGGGGCTTAAAGAGTTGGAAGGTCTCAGAAATGCTCTGAGTGGAACCAGAACTAGATTAGGAAGATGAGTAAGCTTTGATCTACTGCACCTTAACTCCTACCAAACTCAATGAGCCCTTTGTGAGATGGTATAAAACGCATGTGTGAATCCCTACTTGCCTCGGGCAGTCTCAAGTAGACAGAATTGCAGATTCCCTATCTGCTTATCATCTCATCGAGACTCATTCTTCAGCCCTCTTTTGCAGAAAACAAAGAATATTTTTTTCTTCTCCCCGTATCTTTACCTTATGATTTATTAAGTGTCTCTCCTCCTTTAGGCTACAGCCCGGTAGTCATACTGCAGTTGCTGTGCAGAAGTGGCTGTATTGAAATATCAGCACTGTAGCGTACCTAGCAGAACGACATCAGTCTCATCTTGTTCTGAACTTTAAAGAAAACCTGTCAAACTGACAAAAAATTTAGGTCAGCTCTCCCATTGCCAAAGCCCTTTTTAAGTATTTATTGTGGCAGGCAGGTGTAAGGAGTTCAGGTGGATAAGAATCCTGCCTTTTAGTTTGCTGTTATAGTCACTGCTTGCATCAAATGTTCATAGTCCCACTGCTCTGGAATGGTTGAAAAACAGTTTATTTTGCCTTTGTGGTTTTATTTCACATATTTAAACACAAATTGCACACGAAGCAATCTGCTACCTGCTAGGAAAAAGTAGTTTGGAGATGGTCATCCTCAACATATGCGAACGGCAAGAAATGTGCAGGTTATCCGGTAAAACATACTTCCAGGTGTACAAAATCAAGGTTTTGTGAACTTTTTACAGATGAAAATTTTAACTACCTACAGGACATGCCATCAGGAAGATATAGCAGTTACTCCTTGCGTTCATGCTAGGGTTTTCTAACTGTTACTTTCTAGTATTAAAAAACCCTGTTTGTGTTTTTTTTTTTTTTTTTTTTTTTTTTAAGTCTATTTGATATCTGACTTTGGAATTCACTTGCATTCAGTATAAAATTTCAAGCAGACCTTTCTGCCCACCTTTGCTGTATGAACATTGCCACGGGTTTGGCTGCTCATGACCCACATGCTCTCCTGCGAGAGCCCTTTCATGTATACGCAGTTTCTACACTTGCTTTTCTTAGAGGAAACAGCACATTTGTGCTAATGAACACAATCACAGAACGGCTGAGGTTGAAAGGGACCTCTAGAGGTCATCTAGTCCAACCACTTGCACACGCAGGGTCACCTAGAGCACGTGGCAATGGTTGCGTCCTGGCAGGTTTGGAAGATCTCCAGGGAAGGAGACTCCACAGTCTCTCTGGGCAGCCTGTTCCAGGGCTCTGTCACCCTCCCTGACAAGAGATTTTTCCTCAAGTTCCTGTGGCACTTTCGGTGCTCCAGGTTGTGGCCGTTTCCTCCAGTTCTATCACTTCCCAGGCCAGGGGGCAGCCCTGGGGTTGGTTCTCCTCCCACCATTTTATGCGTCAGGGCCACCTGTCCTGGCGACAGCCTCCGCTCTGCTCCCCCATCCTTTGACATCTGATCAATTCAATCAAATCTAATTTGAGATGTGATCAATATGTTTAAATATCTGACGGGAGAATGTAGGGAGGAAGGGTCCAAAGTCTTCTCGGTGGTGGCCAGTGACAGGACAAGGGGCAAAGGGGACAGGTTGAAGCCCAGGCAGCTCCATGTGCCCGTGAGGAAGAACAACTTTGGTGTGAGGGTGCCCAAGTCCTGGCACAGGCTGCCCAGGGAGGCTCCTGTTCTGGAGGTCCCCAAAACCCACCTGGATGCGACTGGGTGCCCCCTGCTCTGGGTGTCCCTGCGGGTGCAGGAGGCTGGACTGGATGATCTCTAGGTGTCCCCTCCAACCTCAACCATTCCAGATAAACTGAAATCAAAAATCAATCAGTTCAATCAAAAAAAAAAAAAAAAATCCATTCAAAAGTCAGCAGTATTGAAGGCACTCCCTGCAACCTATAGTCACTCGTTTATATTGAGTGTCCAATCTGGAAGCTCTTAAAAGATACTGTTTTCTGGAAAGCATGTGCCCAGAGCTTTCTCACACTTAAGATCATTTAAAATGGCTAAAGCAATATCTACAAGAACAAACACATGAAAAAGTCTACACATTAGTTCAGGAAATAGAGGTGGTAAATATCACTGTTTTTGTTTGAACCCAGATATTGAGCTAAAGTTTGGTTCTTTGCATGTTTTGCCTCTTAGTGAAAGTCATTTTTAGGGTGACATTTGGCTCCATGTACCTGTATACCAGTTTCCCCGAGCACAGAATAAGTCAGGAACCAGAAGATAACACCTTCATTCCCAACCATAAGCTTCATTCTCGCTCTTGTTACAAGAGAACATACAGAAAAGGGACTTACAGGGCAGTTTAAATAGCTTAAAAAAATTAAACAAGTTATTACCAGTAATTCTCTGTGACAACATGACCAGAATTGTGTTGTAGTACTTGTAAGAGAAAAAAAAAATGGGGGGGGAAAAAAAAAAACCCCATCCTGCAGATACATGCTTACTTTAAAACCAAAGAAGGTTAATTTAGAAGCACTTCAGTAGTAAATAAAGTTTTCTCTCAGAAAGGCAGTTTCTGTTCTGTTCTATTAAAACTTAACAGGTAAAAATTCCCTATTTTGTACTCATTTAAAAAATAAATAAATAAATAAAGGAAAACAGTGATGTCTTAAGAAGACCCCAATTAGACCCCTAGGCTCTAATTGCCCTGAAGAGTATCAGCTGGGAGCTCCACCCATAGTCCTAGGAGCTCCATATAAGCTCAGGCCCTAGCCTTAAGTAGGGTTTAGGGGAGGGTGAGTTTGTGTCTGGTTTTGCCCTTTGCTGTCCATGATTTGGGGTTTTTACCTGTTTTTTCAGATGTGTTTTTGTTTTTCTTTTCTTTTTGAAGGTTACTATGATTCTAAGGAAGTCAGTTGCCTTGCTCAGGTTCATCATGGTGAACCAGGGTGACTGGTCTTCCAGCTCATCTTGCTGTGTAAAGTATCCTTGGTTTTGCTGCTTGGTGGTTCTCACCAGTAGTCCCTCTTCCAAAGTGATAATTATTTGGGGGGGTTGGACTAGATGACCTCTGAGGTCCCTTCCAACCTTAAGCATTCTATGATTTAACTCTTTATGTTTTTTAACTGGGCTGAAGCATATTAACTCATGCTACAGGTATTTTCTTAGTCTCTACTCAGGGTAACTAGTGCTTGGTTGGTAGCAATCGTCCTAAATGCCTTCTAGGGCAAATATCATCAGCTAATGACAAATACTCTTCCTTAAATCATCAGAGGAGGTTGTTAGAATATTTCATGTTAGCAGTGGTACAGTCACAGCAGTCTATGGTTTCAGCTTGGTGTGCTGTCACCTCAGAATATTATGCCTTGCTTTTGCTGTTTATAGTGAATATGACAATTTACTACTCTCTTTCTTTTGGTTTTTCTTGTTTGTTCCCTGTTTAAGTGGGTTGAAAGTATTTTTAAACTTGCTTTCAGTGCTTGCTTTACTCCTGAGCACCTCTGCCCTCATGTTACACCTTGTAGCAGCCAAATTATTTTGTGGTGTTTTTCAGGATTTCATTGCTTCCGGCTTATGTGTAAAACTAAAGAGCAAGAGTGTTAAGTAGCAAAGAAGCTGTCTGCTTTTATAGGCTATCTAAAAGGGGAAATTTTCTGGAAAAGCAGACAAAAAAATAAAATTTTGTTGCAATAAATAAATAAAAGGTCAGGTAAAATATGGAAGGTGGCTCTTGTGCCACAGTCGAGTAGCATCTACTTCATTTACTCTATTAAGAGCAATGGGAAGTTCAGTACCTAGTTCTGCAGTTTATTTTTAAGGTATTAAAGAAATTTGCTTGTCGTGACATCTACCACCCTCTGGGCCTTTCAATAGTTAATGCTTGATCTGCAGGGTTGTCTCTATGCACTTTTTGGGGATTTTTTTTTGTGTGCGTTTTTCCTTATGATTTCACTCTGAATAAACAACAAGGTTTGGATTGAATGTTGTTGTCCTGTTAGCTGCAGGAAGGGTCATTGCATGTTGTAGCAGCACGTTATAAAGCTGTGGGACTTGGTTTGAAGATGAATGAGGGAGGGAAGCAAGGTAATGTAAGTAAAATCATAAAATGAATTTTATGTATCATTAATTCTGATAACTGATTTTATTACTTTAGAAAAATTATTATGGCAGTCTGCTACAAAATGCTTAACCTAATTTAAATTTCAGAACACACTTTTTTGGCAAATCATTGTAAGCAATATTTTTAATCAATGGAGTGGAGCTAATTTGGATTTCAGATGCTTCAAAAAATGAGTTTGCTGAGATAAGCTTTCTGTGTTTTTCTGCTGCTGTATTTTTAGTGTTTTTATTGGGGAAGAATTTAAGCTCTGACAACTATATTGTCATGCCATAGGTGCAGGAATATGTGACTGCAGACTAGCTAGCAGTGTCTCTGTAAAAAGTGCTGTTTGTATTTGTTTAGTGGCAGAGACTGAAGTTCAGGAGCCTCAGATCACTTGGGGATTATCTCTCTTCCCTTGTTAGGATTGGCTTATGTCCCAAATGAAAGTAGAGCTTAAAAAATGGAGACTTCTTCACCTCTTTTGGGTAGTCTTATCCAGGGAAGGCTGAGTTTTTCTGCAGTCTCACCTCTGGTGGTATTTCAGAAAACACTGCCTGTTTTACAGGAGTTTCATACTTGGATGAAGCCTGAGGCTTTGATTCTACTTGTTTTCATCTCATTTCAAATAACTGGTATTGCTCCTATTTTCTGTTCTCCACTCATCTGCCTGCTACATGTGCCTAAAACACTGGAACCTTGGCTTAACTGAATCCCATATTCTGAAAGAGACTTTCACCAATCTTGACTTATTTGCCTTGAATGATCTTTGAGTTGCACTAGGCACAGGGCAAATCTCCACAAAAAGCCACCCTTTCTTTAAAGGCTGTTTGGAAGAGTTACTAATACCTGAGGCATGTTAACTTCATGCTCTTTATTCTTGAACAGTGCAGCTCTTTTCCCTCCGTCTCCTACAAAATCCAGGACATTCCTCCTCCAAGTCTTTTGGGTGCCTTTGGAAATGACCCTAACGTGTTCTCTGCTATATCAGAGGAAGCTGTTGAGCCTATAGAAGGGATCCCTTCTTCCCCACATCTCTAAACAAACAGTAACTCTTGGTTGTATTTATAACCAGTGCAAGGAACAAGTTTCTGCTTGCAGTTGAAGTGAAACTCAGGTGTTGATTTAAACCAAGGTTCAGCTTCTTGGACTTGTATAAAGATACCGGAGCTGCCCAATGCACCTATTGCCCTCAGAGGGTGACTGTGAGATAATTTAATGAAAACCAGCATCAATTTTGACAGAGGCTTTTGAAGGAAGCCTTGTTTTTCTTTTCTGGAGGTTATACAGAGAGGGAGGTGAGTGCTGTGGATTCCTGTGTTCTTTTCAGGGTTGATAGGGATATCAAAAGCCCTGGAGATGTGGTACAGCCTTTCTTGCCACAGTAAATGCAGTTAATTAATGGAAAGCTCAATGTGTAATTGCTCAGACCAGTAATCACAGGGAGGAGATACTTGGGTTACAGTGAAAGAAAAGCTCTTTACTCATATAACACCTGCCACCCACCACCTGTGTAACTTCATACCAGCTTTAATCTAGGAGGACAACATATAGACATGGATCCATGTTTGAGCTAAAATGGACCCATAAAATGCATCCCCCTCTTCTGTTTTTGTGGTTGACACCTCTCTAACGGATGTGTTCATGGGAAGTGCTTGTGTGTGTGCGCAAAGGAGTGAAGAGTTAGGCTGAGAGCCATGTGGAAACCTTCAGGAAAATCATCTCCTGTGTCATTAACCTTGTCCTGATAGGAGGTCAGGTGTTCTGCTCGTAGGGTTTTCTGCTTGCTAACAAGGGTGCTCAGGGTACCCTGTTCAAACAAGGTATAGATGAAGTGCCAGCTATAAGGGGGGGGGAAGGGGATGTAAAAATCTTGTCTCTCTATTAAGTCACTGACTGCCTCATGTTGCTGCTTTACTCAATTACTGCTTTTTTTGGTGAAGGAGTAAACCTTCAATCCTGCGCTTTAAATGAGGTAACTGGCAGCTCCAAACTTCCATAGGATATTTCTCTCAAAAAAAGTATATTCTTCTATGTACATCTTAAAGCTTTTGGGTTTAGATTTGGATTTAACTGCCCACTTGCTCAGTTTCTGTTTCTTCCAGTGAGTTGGTTTGAGAGGCCTATGAGGGATCTTGGTTTTTGAGGCATGAATTGTACTAAGGCTGCATGTGCTTGAGCTTGGCTGCCTTGGGCGAGTGGATCTGAAATGAGACTCTGCTCATACTTGGTGCATGGGACTCTCTTCTGGTGGACAACTTGGGCGTGTTGTGCCCAATTTTCTGTGTCTCTGAGTCACCTCATGCTCCCTGACTCCAAGTACTGATGCATGCAAAACTGGACTTGACCCGACCTGTAGGAATCCCTCTCTGTTGAATTGTGTGAGTGTAGGAACACAAAACCATTCGTAAATGAAAAACAGGCCTTGGAAGCTCATGTAGAAGCTGCTGTTGTCCTTCTCTCTGCCCATCCAGCGTTGCTGAAACCATTCCTAGTGCTCCCTGCTTCCATCTGCATCCCAAGTTGTCTAATAGTATCCTGGTGTATCCCCCACTTGGAGCAGGATGGCAGCAGGATCTGAGCCTCAAGCACTGACAGCCCATCTCTGTGAAGATGCAAGTGTCTAAACCAATCCATCCTTCAGGTAACGTGATCTGCCCAGTGTGATTTGGCTCCCTTGGTCTTTTTTGTCCCTGCCCCTCGGTATGCAGCCCCGTGGCTTGGTTTCCTTTCCCCCTGTCACTCTGAATTAAGTGCCTTGCCTCCCATTAAGCCAGTTGTGTTTGCGTTTGGGACGAGCTGTCATTTTCCTGCATGTCTGATGATGGTTGTCTTCACTCAGGCTTCATTTGCCGCCCAGTCTGGCTCTCACAGATGAGCTCCCCTCCTGTCACCAGCAATGATGTCCATACAGGTGAGAGTGCCTCCAAGTGCTGAATGGCACTTCTGTGTTCACATAAAGCCTGGCGGCTGGGATAAACCTCAGGTTCACAGATTTCACCCCAATTTTGTCATCTTGCACCAGATGAACTGGTCTCGTTATTCCTGCCTCTCCCAGAAGTCTCTGGAAATATCTTGGCAGGTCAAGAAGAAGCATCTAGTTCTGTCACCTCCTTTAGGCAGGTGATGAGGTGTCAGCAGAAGGTGAATGATTAATTCACAGTCCTAAAATGAAATAATAGGAATACTGTTTCTGTGTATGAGATGATCCTGCAAGATGCTTAAAGGTGAGTTTTAATTTCTTTCTAAAAGGGAAAATTTTCTGAAGCTGAAGACCAGGCCTCCCTGAAAGGCAGAAAGCGCTGCAATGCTTTTTAACAGTGTAGTTTTAAAGGCAAGTGAGAGTGCCCAGATTCTCCAAGTTATTGATGTGCCAAATCCTCTTAAAAGGGGCCTATGTTACAAATCAAAACTTCTGACTTCAGAACACATAGATGGGGATGCAGCTGTTAATCACTTGGAAGTATTAAGGGTATTACCTGAGTACTTATGAAAATGGACAGCCAGGTACCCTCCAGGGCAGATTCTTAATCTGATTTAGGTTTAGGCTGTGTCCCATGATAGAGAATATCATATATCATATGTAACGCTAGGCAGCTTTTGACTACTTAGTCCCATAATTTCACAAGGAAAACTTCTAGAAGCTCAATGCGGGAAAAGCAGACATTTTTTTTTGCTCTGGTTGATACCAGGTAGTTTTCCCTGGAGATATGAACCTGTGTAAAACCAGACTTTGCATTTGCACACTTAACAGCACTCCTGGTAAAACTAGGCATTTAAAAACCTGGGGGCAGAGTCCCCTGGAAACCCCTTGAGGTTCCTTGCATGTTTCTAAGCCACCTTAATCTGCCTTGTCCTGGAAAACTACCCGAGTGGTTCCTTGCTGGCCCTCATGGCTCTGAGACTCTGCTTAAGACACGTTCTCAAGAACTCCCCTGCTTTGCTCCTTTGGCACTCTGCTAATATTTTTTTTCTAGAAAAGCATTTTCCCTTCTACTTCTTTCTAAAGTTCTGAGAGGAAATATAATTTGTCCCTGAACCTGTCATTTTCTGAGGCACTGAAGGTCTAATCACCATATAGCTGGCATCTGAGCATACCTAGGTAATTCCTCTTTAATGAAAATGCTCTGGATGTGAGCTGGCTTCCTTGAGGCTGTTTTTTTTAGCCTTTCTTCCTTGTGTTTTTTGAGGGGAAAAGGGTGGCATGACAAGCAAGGTAAGGCAGAGGTGTGGAGTGTGATGCTACATGGCTTAGTTTGGTGATAAAACTTGGCAAAGCAGGTGTTAAACACTGGGAGCTCACTGGGATTTTATGAGGCTTCCACTGTGGTTGGAGAATTTTCCCCCTTTTTGCTTGGTTCAAATGCTGCATTTTTCAAGTGGATTGCAGGCAAAAATGCTTTAAAAAATAAAATCTGTAGCTGCTGCAAGTGGATGAAGCTGGCAGTTAAATGGGGCATCCTGCAGCTATCCTGTGTCGCTCCTTTTTGCAGAGGAAATAGGAGCAGCATCCCGGTTCTCCAGGAGATCTTCCTTCCTCCGTGTCATGACAGGACCTCCCTCTTCTCTGGGCAATGGCTTTTAAGCAGAGCTGAAAATCACCCACGGTGACAGCTCCTTTATTGCTTTTAGAAAGTATCACAGAAATACATATTCTTAAAGCATGGTTCTCTGGGGTGGGGGAGGGGGGGGGGAAGTTGAGTAATGTATCTTCCCTTTACAAAAGGTTTCCAGATAATATACCACAGGGGAGGCCTCTTAGGCCCTTGCAGGCCTATCCCATGCATGCTGTAGATCATCCCTGAGCTTCATATCTCTTTCTAACAGTATCCCTTGGGTTTAACATGTCTTCTGTACACATACTGTTCCCTTATTAATTATTTTTATGGGCAGTGCATCTGGGATGTCTGTTGTGTAGATTGGTGTTTGCTATCTCTTAATGTGCTTAATTTAGAGTGCAGCTTTTTGGTGCGTTTCCTCTTTTCTCCCTATCTTACTATCAACTGGGTTTTATTTGACCCTTGTTTGCTCCTGCATTAGGATTCTGCATTTTCTCTTTTTTCTGTAATTCTCAAACATGTGGTTTTCTACTTATTTTTTGCTTTGTTTTTCTCCAAGGCAGTGCATCAATTCTTGCAAGACTTAGCTGGCGAATAGTTGTGGTCATAACTGAACACAAGGTGGGATGATGCAGTGAAACAATCAGGTCTGTCTGTTGTGTCAGAAGTCATTTGCAGGAATGAAGATGAGAAGTACTTGCAGTTGAGGTGCAGGGAAGCTGGAAATGCCCATGCAAGAGCACAGGTGTCACTGGCTGCTCCTCATCACAGGAGGAGCAGGATGTCTTGGTCACCTTGCTGGAATACCTAGTAAAATAAGGGAAGGGACCTCTAAATGTCCCTTCCAACCATAAGCATTCTATGATCTTTGTGTGTGGTGTTCTTTCAAAGGAAGGTCTTGCATGGGCACTCTGAGATAAGAGGTCCTGTTTTCAGTTTGGTTTGAATTGATCTGCTTAGAACAGGTAGGTGTCTGGAAAAGATACTCTGCTTTAAGTCCACACTCTGTTCCAATGCAGGCTAAGTGCAAATATTATGTAAAACCCTGTGGAAACAACATTCCCAGCTTGGCTTAATGCTATCCAGGGTTACTGCAGTGTCTGCCTTGGGGTAAGGTGTGAGACCAGGCTTGTGGCCAGCTGCTTTCCACAAAAGCTCCTGGTCTGCTCGGTACTGAAACACTCCAGCAGGCTTAGAGTGCCCTTCTGCCTCCATCCTTGCACATCTGATGGTGTGAATTGCCACATGAGGGGAAAAATAACTTTCAGGCTGCAGTGCTGGGCTGTCCTCCTCCCTGTGATGTTATCTCACCCTGACTTTGGCCATTGCTGCCCATTTTTTTCTTGCTCTTGGGCCTGGCATTTCAAAAATGCCATATGATGTGTCTGGGATGGGTGCAGACAGGGAGATGAGCTGGGCTAAAGCTGCAGAGATGTCCATGGAGAAACCTTGGATGATGTGATCTGTAATATGTGCAGGTAAGAAGAAAGGGTTTGACTCCATCATGCCTTGTGGACACAGTGGTTGTGGCCAATGTAGAGCAGGTCAACTCACTTTGTCACTGCTTTGTGTCAGCTACCAAGAAATGTGATTCTTCCCTATGTGGACAGAGGTTCTGGTGCTCCTACTTCAGGAAGTGACTCTTCTGTGGGGAATTTTGGAAATTTGGATGACTTGATCAGTATAATTACCTACCCATTTCTAACCTTGGACATCTCTGTAAATGATGTAAATGTCTCTCAGTTTTCTTCTGAAAGAGAAGATGGAAAATTGATATCTATTAGATTTTTCACTCATTTACTAGATAGCAAACTTTGAAATCATCTCTTGAGTTAGAACCTGAAAGGGCTCAAGTTCCTGTGTACACACTAATTAAGTTGACAGAAATTATGTAGCAGGGAAAATAATTCAGCAATTATCCAGGACATATCTAATGCTAAGAAAAATATTTTTATGCAAAGAGAATTTAGGTCTTAGTACTTCCACAGTGATTTTTTTCCCCACGTTATCATTTTCAGGGAAATTATCATACTCAAATCAGACAGCTTTATAGTTACTATTGCTGTTACTTAAATAGGCCTATAAATCTACAAATATTAACACCAGAATTTTTCAATCTTGCAAAATTGGAGGTCTTGCAATTAATTTCAGTTCTGTATCAAGAGAGAAATTCAAGGTTAACAGTGCTTACGAGGAATGCTGAAGGTGTGACCAGAAATGTTTATATGAAAGCATTGCATTCTTGAAGCAGTACTTGGAAATATCCATGCAAGACAGGATTGATGCTTCAGTTCATTTTAATGGAGAATAGAATTTTGACTTAATTGCTCAGGTAAAATTCTTATGCACGGAGTTGCTGTTACTCTTGGGCCTTCATTTACTGCATTTAAGCAGTAGGTGGAGGTCCTGAAGCCAGAAGACCAGTCATAGAAGGTTCCTCTCGTGAGTTCCTACCATTGACATCTTGGTTCCCCTTTTCCTCCCCAAAATCATCCAGCTTCCCTTTATTGACTCTCTAGGCTGCTGAGATAGGGTGTTTAAAGAAGTGTCCAAAGAGGATTGTATCGCTCCATAGGCCTGTTCTCACACTCCTTGCCTTTAAATGCAGCTTCAGTGGCCACTGGTTCACTGCAGATTATTTCCTGACTCAGTGGCATTAAGGTTCAGCTGGTCCCTGCTGTGTGAGCAGGCGAGGTCTCTGGTGACCATCTGCTCTTCAGCTATTCCATTCAGTAGCAGCAACTGCCGCCAAGCTCAGCTGCAGCACTGGCAGACGCTGGCCTTTGGGCACAGGGGGCTTCAGATAAAGGAGAGAAGGGAAACTGGGGCTGGCTGGTAAAAACACATAGGGTGAAGCAAGAGCTGCCTTGCATGGGGAGGAAAAGGCAAACCACAATTTGCTGCAGTTTGCAGCTGGGTGGGAATCTGGTGATCTCTGCCAGCTGATAACCAGAGAGCTTTTGAGTTGGTTCGTGCTTTATTTTCTTTTAAAAGGCACTGAACTCTTGGTAGTCTGAGAAGTATTGCATGAGAATAGGACTTGGCTTTTTAATGTCCCTGGATCTTTTTTCCCCCTCTTAAACAGGTTTATTTGCATGCAGGTAGTTCCACTTTGAGTGCCCTGCTGTTCCTAGCTCCAGCCCTTTGCTGTGACATCCGTGTGGGTTGCTTTGCAGGTGATTACAATGTTAAGGAGAGTGCATTATGACTTCAGGTGAGCAATAAGCACTGGGAGCAGAGGAATTTGAAGGCCTCATGTCTTGCTTGCATGCAAATTACAGACCCTGTTGCTGTAACACATGTCATGGGGGGAGGTTTGTGGAATATGCAGCTGCCAGGCTGAAAACAGCTGTAAACAGAGTGACTTCCCAAACTTCTCCAGAAACCACTAGCTAATTAAAAAAAAAAAAAAAAAATCCTTTGCAAACATGATATTTTTCTTTCTCCTCCCCTAAGGAAATTCTGCTGCCCAACTTGTGTGTCTTTGAGTGCTTTACAGTTTTGGTTTCTACTTCTTGATCACCCTCTTCCATGAGCAGGTGTCTGCCCCAGACCTAGCCTGGGTTATGCAGCAGAGCTGTCCCATTGAACCAAACTTTGAGACTTGAAGCAGATGGACATGAGTGCTGTGACCTTCCTGTATGCCGAAGGTGAGGAAATGCAGGAAAGTTCCCTGGAAACCATTCCAGATACATGCACATGTCTCCAAGTGCTTCCACTGTGGCCTGCTGAAACCACTGCCATGGTGCAGAAGAAGACAGTGTTGTGGAGTGCTCAGCATGTGGGATGAGCCCTGGAGACCCTTTACAAATGGGTGATCACCCTGTAGCTGTGTGGACAGATGCCACAGCCGTTCGGTTGACTGGCAGCTCGCTTCAGGCTTGTGTTTCCCTTTTAAGAGACCCAGGGGGAGAAAACTATTAAGTGTGGATTAGCTTTTTTTCATACATCACAGAATACTTCAGCTCTAATACACCTGCTAACTCTCAGGCATTATCTTGATAATCAGATAACATAAATGTCTCTGACCCTTCCTTCCTTGGCTCTTGTACATTTTCATTTTTTTTCCTGCTACTGTCTGGCTATTATTAGTAGTAATAATTAGTAGAAATAATTGTGATTAGAAAGATCAAGGCTCCACTTTGCTAGCTGAGGACAAAAGAATAAATTATTCATTCTTTTAAATAGTTTAGGATTCTGTGGCTACAAAAATAGTATTTTATTAAGAATTTACTATGAAAATATCATGCTGAAGCTGATGTTTTAATCATGCCATTCCTACAGTCTTAAATGGGAGTTGTGCTAAAATACTACCCGAGCTGTAAGACTAGAGCTTGTTTCTCTAGGATGAAGGGAAATTAAACCTCTTTAGCATATGTGCTATATCTGTGATTGCATTGCAGGCTCTTTCCATTGACTGTATTTATTACCTTTATTGATTCTCTACTGTTTCCCCTTTTGTTTGCCGGTGTTGCCTAGGAGACACTTGGGGTTTGCTTACAATAAAAACAGTTCTCCAAGTGAAAAGAAACTTGAAAGGCCTCAGAAACACCTTGGTTTTTTTTAAGCAGTGATTGGAGATGGGGTAGAATTCCAATTCCTTGCCCTTGACTTGATGTCATTTTTTCAACCTGTTTGGATGGAAAATGCTACTTGTGGGAAGGTGTGAGAAATGAGGCCTGTTCCACTTGTGGAACAGCAAAATGTGCCTGTTTCTGTGCTCTTTGACAAACTTATAAAGTATCCAGAGCCTGAGTGAAAAAGAGGGGAAAACTCTCTGTTTCAAGATTTACTTATGATCCCTAAAGCTGAGTGGAGTGTGTCAGTATAAATATTTCAGTTTTTAACCTGTCTTCTATTTGATCTGAGCTCGGTCTGCTCTCTGGCTTGGTGCATAGTTAAATTAATACTATTTTTTCCAGCAATCCTTAGTGCTGAGTTTGGCTTTGCCATTCCAGGCTGATTTATACTGGGATCTAGCCCCCTTTCCCCTCTGGTAACAGGTTATGCTATTGCAAATGGGGATATTTCATAGTCCTGTTAGGTGTGGCTCAGGTCCTCAATTTACAACCCCCTTGATGCATCCAAGCAATGATGGGGGGTGGAGGCTCTTCTGGGCAGTGAAGCTCCCTGAGGAGCTACAGTCACCACTAAAATGGGGACCATGGACATGTGTCCTCAGTGGTGAAATTGAAATAGTTTCCCAACAGGTTCATACCTACAATGGGTGGTTTTGCTTCAGGAAAAGAAATCTTTTTATTCTTTAATGAGGAGAATAAGAGGGGGGAGAGAAAATGGAGTATTTGGGCAATGCTAGTAAATTCTGAAGCAAAAAAAGGCAGGAAACTCAGCTGCTGAGACCAAAAGCAACTTGATCCAGGTTGACAGCATTGGAAACTGCAAGCTGACAATGCAGACAGTGCTCCTTAGGAAGAATTTTGCTGTTCTCTCAGCTAAAGGGCCTGGTTCTCTGCTACAGACCCCCAGTAGCTCCCCTAGTTTCTGGTGCCCTTTGAATCATGTGAGGGAGAAGAGAATAAGCAATCAGGGACAGAGCAGAACTTGCCTTCAGCAGTAATTGGGCTGTTGCTCAAGCTTTGCAGAGCTTCCTGGAAGACCTTTGCACCCCTCTTCCCCCACATAAATTGGTGATCAGCTTGGCACAAGTGAGAGGATCCCTTGCTGCACATGTGGGCCTGGTGCAGGATTAGCAGTTCTGCCACTTGGTCCTTTTATTTCAGTGCCCAAAGGTGAGTTTATGTCTGTATGTTCTTCTCTTTCTTGTTTCTTAGCCTGGTTCTTTGCTTTGCTGCTGTTCTTCCCTAATAGACACGAGGCTGAGTGAGCAAAGCTGTGCAGCACTTGGATGGCTTTAGCAACTGCTTCTGAAACTTCTGGGTATGACCTGATCTGTACGCCAGCTCTGAGCACAGAGGCCTTCTGGGCTGCTTGAAAGACAGATAAGATCAATCTTTTTTTATTGCTCTTCTCTATTTCCTCCAGGCTTTATCTCCTGATTTTAGTTAGGGTCAGTCAGGTCTATAAATCTGAACAGCTTGGCCAAGAAAAAAAATGTACAGCATACCAAACCCCTATCTTCCAATGTGAATTAATAAGCTGGGCACTTTGGGCTTGTCTCCCATGTTTGGATACTCATTTCCTATAAAAACTAATGGGACCTGGGCTGCCAGCTCCTCTGGGCACCTTTGGAGAGAGCAACAGTAACTCAGAGCAAGCTAAGTGGGTAGCTGAGGTGTTTGGAGAGCAAAATGTGTGTGGCCATTGCATGAGTTGGCACCCAGTGTGGACATTGGGGGCCCAGGCTGGGTCATCTTCTCTGGCTTTGCAACCCTGGATTTGCTCCTGGGTGAACAAAGCAATGGTGGGGAAAAGGGGGCTGTTTGTGTGGTGGTTATTAGTGTGGTGATCCCTTACAGGCATTTGGAGCATGAAACTGGCTGAAGACAGTGACGGAAGCAAAGGGATGGTGAAGCTTTTGTCTGAATTGGGTACCTGGACATGAAGATGGGCTTGTGGAATGAGTTTTGCAGCTTGGGAGAATAAATGAGGGGGAAAAACCAGACAGTGTTCTTGTGTCTTGAGAACAAAGATGAGTGAGCTGTCCTGTCAATACCAATATGTTTAATTACTTTTAGCTTTTCTTGCTGCTTGCAAACTGGGGTTTGTGCTTTTTGTTTGTGATAGCCTGACAGCTACTTTATTGGAAATGCATTTGAGCTTGCCAAATCCTGAGCTGGAGTCTCAAAAAACAAAACAAGGAAGCCTTTCCATCCACCCCTCCTTGAATTGCTGAATGATCCACAAGCTGTTGCTGTGAGGAGATCTGTGTGTGAAGTGATGCCCTGGTCCTGTTCACCTTGATCTGTTGTCAGGCCCGGGTGCTTATTGGAGAGTGAGATTCACCTTTCATAATGTATTGTAAGGGAAGGTGATGGGAAGTGTTATAAAATCATATAAAAGACATCTGAGACTTCTCAAACAGAGTTCTGGAGTGAAATGGGACCCAAGTTCCATGTTGAGAGTTGTTGGGTTTGAGGATACTTGGGCTTCCTGAGCACTTGGAGCCTGAAAGCCTTTTGGGCCAACATTCTATCTGGGAGCCGAGTGTGAATGGATTTGGTGGGAGAATCAACTTCTGGCTAGAAATAGATGTTTAAGGTGCCTTTCTCTAGACCATGTAACCACCATCATACCCTATGAGCTGTAATGCAGCTGCAGACTGTCCTGCTGTCTTTCCTGGTTGCAGTGTGTTTAGGCATGAGAAAGTGCTGGGAATACCTATAGTGGAAGCCATGCAGGTACCTACTCCTGACTTTTGTATTTTGTGATCAGTTTGGGAATCTCTTTTGTGGTCAACCAACACTGAGAGAGGTTGGACCAGGGTAGGGAGAGTATCAGCCTGGTAAAAGAAATCCTAGAGTGACCTTTCAGACTTAATCTCAAAAGGATTTATAGTGGTTTGGTATAATTAAGAGCATTGTAACCAGTGATCAATACTGCGTTCTGGCCTTTCTCAGTCCTACCTAACAGAAATTAAAACATACACACGTACTATGCTAACCCCTCTGCTTCACCTGTTTGCACTGATAATTTAATTTCTTAAAGATAACACTATAAGGGAAGGAATGCTTTCAGTTTTGATCATGAATTAAATACTTAATAGCTCTCTGTGGCTAGGAAATACCTGTGGACAACATGATCTGCTCAGCACCCAGCAAGGAAGAGGTGTATATGGAGCAGCCGGTCTAATCACTTAACTCTTTGCCTTGGGAGTCCCTCTCCATCATGAGGATTTTGAGCATGAGGAGAGTAGAGACACAAGATGGAGCAACGGAAGGAGCAATGGAAGAGGAGCAGGGTGGTAAATACGTTTTCTTATTTTCCTCAAGTAAAGGAGGATGATGGCATAGGCAGGAGCCATGGAGGTGTGATTGCAAGTGAAGTGTGAGGTAAGTTGATATGGAAAGCTAAAGGACATGCACAAAGATGTGGCCAGGGAAAGGAACTGCCCATGTCATCTGCTGTGCATCCCAGACTTGCTTGGACTTTGAGGTGAGATTGCTTGCGCCCTTCCTTTAATAAGGGCTCTGAATTTCAGTGGTGCTCTCATAGAATGAGCAAGTTCAGGCCAGCAGTGAGATGGGTTAAATGAAGAGATCCAGGACAGATGCTGTCCCTGAACCCTGTGCCTTTCCAAAGGGTCCTTCCCTGCTCTTCTCCATCGTTTCTAGCTGAGTCCATTGGATTGAAGCTGTGGGAGACCAAGCTAGTGCTGCAGATCCATGGGTCACAGCAAGGCTCTCAGCCTGGCTCCAGGAAGAGCTCCTCTAGCAGTGGGCGGGTGATGATGGATATGTTATCTGATTCCCCTACTAATGTGTTTGCCACTAGGCTAACTTTTGTCATGCATCAGAAGATGAAATTCTTTTTCCAGCACTAGGACTTAGTATTTTCCCCTTGCAGTCTTTTTCTTTGGCAGATGAGGTATTTGTCCTTCTAACTTTTGTTGATGCCCATCTTGTGGTGGTTGCATGATGCTGTTGGACTGGGCCACCTGGCTTTTATCCTCCTAGGATAAAATAGACCTTATGGTGCTAGGTCTGCCTTTTACCTCCTTGTTCATCTTCAGTGCGAGTTTGAGAGGGGAAAAACAGGGATACTCCTCCCCTTCTCCCAGATGTAGGCTGCTAATGTGCAGATTTAAGGTGCTGGCTTGGAGATATTTCCAGCAGCTCTTTCATAATCAGTGTAGGGGGCTGAAGAGGGGACGCCGGCCTGTATGGCTGTTAAGGAGTGGAACCTGAATACAGTTTCTCCTTTTTAAGAACCGAGTCAAACTGGGAGGGAAATGGAAAAAAAAATGTTCTATGAATGGGGAGCCCGCATTACACAAGTGGGAGTTGAGACTTCCACAGGATTAGTGCTACAAATGGGCTTACTTGTGAGTCTAAGGGACATAATTGGACTCCAACCCAGGAAAACTGGACACAAGGCTGGGCCATCACTAATGTATTTTACCAACCTTTTTAGACACAGCGAGCTGAAACTCCAGCATGAGCATTACTAGAAAGAATGGTGAGTAGAAGGTTGTGGGGCATCCTGCTAGTCTGAGGAAGGAGAAATAAATGGGAAGATGAACCCTGCTCAGCCTTTCCAAGAGTCTGCATTTGATGAAGATTCCTCTCATGGAGTCTGCCTTTCTTGGGGGTCAGTTTCCCATGAACCTGCAGCATCTTCCTTGCCTGCAAATCTCCTCCTTCCCCCTCTAAATGAGAAGAGGAGGCACTTGGAAGGTGCATAGTCCAAAAGGATTTGGGTGAAATCTTTTCTGGAGTGCAGCTAGTGCCCTTGATGCTCTCATAGCTGGAGCTCCCATGTCCCAGCCAACACTTCAGCAAATAGGGCTTTAAATAGGAGGCAGGAGGAGAGGGCCAGCAAGAGTTCAATGTATATGCAGCTTGGTTGCTATTCCAGAATGGCAGCACTTTATTACTTCCTTTTAAATAAATTACCTTTGCTTTACATCCTACTTAATTCTGTGCGTAAGGGTCTGAATAATATATTGTGTCAATTATTAATGTCAGAGTTAATTTTAATAAGTAGATGAGAAGACCGTTGGGTTTTGGTTTTCTGTGCCTTGCAAGCTGCAAGGGCTTTTAGGAGATGTTTTTGTTTATGAAAGGAGTTAATGTGTATAATGGCCCAAAGTCTGTGGCTCCTGGGTTCTGAAATCATTGCTGTTTTATTGGCAAATGTGTAAAATGCAGGACGTGCCTGTGCTGTAGGGTGGAAATGACTGAACGAGGTGCTTGGCATTGTGGTGGGCTTCTCTGTCACCCTTGAAGAACCAACTCTTGAGCCTGAATCCTGGTCCTCCCAGCAGGTGAGGTGCATCTCATGGAGCATGCACTGCATTGGCCACCTGTCCTTTCCTCCCTTCTCCCCAGTTCCCAAACTCTTATGGGAAACAGAGCCTGTGGTTTGTGGGCCTGCTCAGATGTGCACACAGCTGGAGGGAACTGCAGCACTCTTGAGTGGGTCTTCCATTAGGATGTGGGTTGTTTAATGTGCAAAACTGGATCTGGAGTGGGAGAAGGCTGAAAGAACCATGGGAAAAATGCGACCGCTTGTGTCACGTTGCTTTCAGATCCATGGGAAGTTCTCTCTTCGTGGAGCACCCAGATGCTTCTGGATATTCAGACCTGCAGGGATGCTCTCCTGACCTGAAGGACCTCGATTTAGTATTAGGTCATTCCTGGGAGCATGGGAAGCTCCAGCTGGTGGCCCATCCTCAGCCTGGTGGTGCTGGTAGTGGAGAACTGGGAGCAAAGTGCAGGCTAGGCTGCAGGAGGCAGGTGTGGGATAGCAGGTAGCTCATAAGAAGCCTTGGAGATCTCTGCTTTCCAAAGGGTTAAGAGATTGGAAAAATGATACCTTAAACCTATAGTCAGATGCGTAGGTCTTTATGCCATCAGATTCTTACAATAACCATGGAGAACATAATAAACACATTTTCAATTTATTATCTATTTCTGAATATTATCTATATACTGCACTATTCATGCTCACTGAAGCTGTTTTTTTTCCTGACAGCAGTGCTGAGGTGAAACGTGCCTGTTGGTTTTCATAATAGAATTTGTAGCACTGACATTTTTGAAGCGCATTCAGATTGTTAAAATCTCCTATTAATGCCATGGAAATATCTCGAGACTGTGACCTTTTCACTCCACCTGAAATTCTCAAATATTTATACATTAAAATCAGCCTAAGCTACTCAGCCTTTCTTCTAGTTGGGTCTTTTATGCAGCTCTTTGGGTTGGGGTGGTCTGGGCCCAGCTTGGTGCAGCTCAAAACAAGGAGGTTAAATCTGAGTCTGGCAAGCCCTTGTGTTAAAGCCTTGCAAAACCTTACCTAAACTCAAAGCCTTCCTGCAAAGCTCCCAGTGTCCTGCATCTCCCATGGGGAATAATGGGGCCACCTGGCATTTGCTTGTTCCCTTTTGGCTTGTTGCATGGGAGCTGAAAGCTTGTGGGAATGTGGGACCTGTGAGTCCCTGCTGTGGTGGAATGGAGGTACAAGGAGCATCAGGCTGTGTTGTGTGGTTAACAGGCTAATCATGGTCTTGCTGGTTCATAACACTGTAATTAACAGCATGAGACTACTGCAACAGTAGAAAGGGCAAGTGCTGAGTGAGATTTCAATAATGCTCCTTATGCTGTTGCCCTTCAGATTTTTGGGGGCTTGCTAGAAGATTTCCATCATGTCTAGTTTCTTCTAGGAGCATTGTTGGTAGAAAGGAGGAAAAATGCTTGAGATGGTTTGGAGCTGTTTCAGTGCCTATCATGAAGTCCTTGGTGACAAGACACGCACACAAGCGGACACAAACAAGGCAAAGCCAATAGATGTGGTGTTGGTTTCTGGGCTGACTTTTTGCTGGCAGTCCCTGCTGGAGGAAACAGTCCCAAGGGATGTTCTTGGTCACCTTGGAACGTGAGATCTGCTGAGAATGGGCAGTTCAGGGCACGCTTTGAGATGCCTCCTTGTGCTCGGTGTTGTGCTGCTTAAACCAACACAAGTGTCTGGTTTAGGCACCTGAGCTCACATGGACAGGAGGCAATTTCTGGCCCTAGCAAAGAGACAAAAAGTGACCAAGAAATGAGGTGCATGAAGAAAGTACAACAACTGAAAATCTAAGACTAAAAAGATGTTTTTATCTGATATTATCGCTCATAATTCTTGGTGGCTGGAACTCCACGTGTACTGAGGGGTTTATCACTGCAGCCCACGAAACATTGCAGGGGCTTGAGGCCTGTCTTGTGCTGATATCCCAAGGGATCTGACCACGTTTTGTACTTTTTCCCTTTCCTGGACAGAGATGGATGGGGGAAAGCCTGTCAAAAGGCAGAGCATTTGAGATGTCAAGAAACTAATTCATGGTCTTTTTGCCTTCCTGATACTTCTTAGAAGTCTTCATCCACTGCTGAGTCTTGGTGCACCTGGCACATGAGTAAGTGCATGAGCATAAAAGCTGAACAAAAGGTCCCAGTTAAGAAGATCTAGGCAGGGTGTTTGGCACAGCCTACTACATGCTTCCTACCTGAGGGTGATTAATAAGAGATTTAAAGAAAGTAGCTTAAAGAATGGATTTCTTGAGCACCTGATTTGCAGAAACGAAAAAGGAGAGGTTAGTGCTTCTCTTTGGCATGCCTTCTGTTCATGGTTGTTCTCTGGATTTTATCCCTCCGTTTATAGTGATAGTGCACAAGGTAATGGTATTTATATGGTCATAATGTTACTGCGAGATAATCTAGCAACACTTACAACAAGTGGCAAATTGCTTGCACTTCATTTGATATTGATTGTAAAAACATTAATCATGGTGAATTCTTTTGGTATTGCTCATTTGGATGTAAGATGTAGTAGTCCCATCCGTAGCACTGAATAATTTTGGGGGTAGATCAAAGTCATCTAAATATCACCCTGATTGTACTTCAGTGCTCACGGTGCAAGAACACAAGAAGAGAGGAAAAATGAGCCTTAATTTCAGGGTTTAGGAGGACTTCATCAAATGCTTTTGGTGTGGCATTGGATTAATCAAGCAGAGCTGTTTGTCCACTTGGCTGGTACTCAGCTTTGACACTCTGCATTTCTTTCCTGCATCTTTTCCTGTCAGTGCAGTGAGAGGGGGCTTGTGCAGGTGTGCCTTGTGCAGGTGATGGGGGCTGAGATCTGAGGTGGAGACAGGTATGTCTATAGGTCCTGTTCTCATTCCCATGCACCTACTACTGTTGTCTGTGTCAGGCCATAACCCAGGCAAATGGTGGAGTCACCATCCCTGGTAGTGTTCATGAAATGTGTAGCCTTCCCACCAGCAGATAGGTTATAACAGCAGATGGGCCACTATTGCTATAAGCTCTACTTGAAAAGACTCTAACTAGGCTTCATCTTACAGTATTTCTGCCTTCTGAACTTTTATTTTCTTCTGAAGTCTTCAATAATAAATCAGTTCTCCAACTTCATCATTGACACTTAGGCACATTTAATTTACAAATACTGTCAGGAGAACCTATTCATTAGCTGTCTGACTCCAGTAAGCTCAGCAGCTAATTCATCTCCCGCATAACCTTGGCATTAGTGGTTTAAACCCTTTTTGCCTGTATGAAGGGTTGGCACCATTCAGGACAAGTAATTTAGATGTGCCACTGACTGAAAACTTTTGGACGTGGCTAGTTTAGAGATTGTTTTTTGTCCAGTGCTGTGCTTAGCTATTTAAGATGAGCATTAACTTCTTGTGGCTCTTATTTGTGCCATTCTGGACCATCTTTTGCACCAGAGATAATAAAATGGGTCACAGATGTTAATATAAACTCTTTGCAACTTGACCCTGTTGAATTGTGGCTTTGCTATTTAAGGATATACTTGGATAGTCAAAATCACAGGAGCGTAGATAAGTAGTGGCATGAATGAAATAGCTGACTAATGCATTAGCATTTTCTTAGCCATTTCTCAGATGGAAAACAAAGATGAACTTGGTATTTTATGGCAAGAGTCACAGCAAATGCCCATAGAGGGGGTGAAAAAATCAATGTTTTTCTCTTCTCTACTTTTATTTGAAGGTTGTTTCCAAATCCACCTGCTTATTGCAGTTTTTGTTGATTGCCTGCTATTTCTAGATTCCTAGAGTGGAAATAAAGGCAAATGATCTGAGTCTCTATGCTGTAAAAATGCTACTTGGCTTCTCTGGAAAGAAGGTGACTTGTGGATTTCCTAGGTTAGAAGAAAAGGTAGAGTTAATGTAGGAGGCAGCAGATGTAAGAAGTGCTACCTACAAAGCTCCTCTCCCATCTCATACACTTTAACTGGGTTTTCCTACACTCTGTTGGGACTTGAATTTGGGGGAGAACTCTCATCTCTTCATTATGCTGTGATGAGTTTGGGTTTTCAGGTATGCGGAGAGATGCAAGCTCGAAGCATCTCCCTTGAGGCAGTGGAGATGAGCAGTTTGGTCTGGACATTTGCAGGTGTATTAATCTCATGGAAAACTCAGGGGGAACTTTTGAGAAACTTGGGCCTGAAGAGCATCCGCAGGCAGGATGAGAGGTCCTAGCACTGCTTGCTAGTCTACGGGATGGAAATAAATGGCACCGTGTTAAATGACCATGAGTCATGATTAAATGCTTACGCTGTACTCTTAAATGGAACCCTCTGTACCTAGAACACTGGGATGGGATATTAAATTAATCATAGACTTAATACTGCTAAGCCTCATTCTGTACTCTTTTTTCCCCATTGCAGTCCTTTCAGATGTGCTGTCTGTTCAGAGTGGAGAGCATCAGGCAGCTGCAATGGGTGATGACTCCTACTCTGCCTACAGGGTCAGTTTTATGGAGGAAAACTCCATAGGGAGGAGAACAGAGATGGGGCTCCCAGTTGATGGCACATCTTGTCTGCTAGTATTTTTTTAGAGTGCCTTTCATAGCTCGTTCTGCAAGGTCCCCTTGAAGGGTGTTGGGGTTTAGAGCAAGGGTGGCTAGTTGCCATATGCCAAGGGGCTACTTGCTCCCTACCAGGGATAGGCCATGAATGCTACCTGGTGAACCCTGGTGGTTCAGACCCAGGAATGGGATCCTTCCCTAGGGCAGTTGTCCTGCTGGCTCTCCAGGTGTCACAGGAAGTAAGTTCCCCTTTCCAGATCCCTTTTGTGGATGGAATCTGGCCCCTGAGCAATCATGAGGCAGCCCCTGCTCTGAGGAGGAGGTTCAGATAAAAGATGCTTTGTTTTCTCTTCGGTCCTGCCTAGGCAGCTGAGATCTGTAGCTGGCAACGTGCCTAGCAGGCGTCTGGGGAATTGGAGGCTTGTTAAGTCTGACAACTGTCCTGTGAGCTTCATTGTTGGTGTTTCTTATCAGTTGGCTGCATAAGGTAGTTGTGTTGATTGCTTTGCATCATCCATGCCCCTTGCTTGCAACTATATTCCCTTGTTCTTGTTCTCTAAACACCATTAATTGCAGGGCTTCCAAGTGAGATCTGGGAGTCAGCATCTGCTCTCCTGGGGGTCCACATTCAGACTGCTAATCAGGTAGGACATTTATTAGAGTTGAGGCTTGCTGTTTAAGGTGTTTAAAGAATGTTTGTGTTGCAGATGGGTAAGACATACCTGTACCTTGAAACTGTGAATGCTATTTCATGGAGTCTTATGACTCCAGTACCAGGGTCTTTTGGTAAAGCAGGTCCCATGGAGCTCAGGGTAAAATGGAAATCATGGATATGGTCTGTGCTTCTTCCTGAAAAGGCAGGGATACTCTATTTTCCTTGAAATCACCAGGTAAAAATGCTTCGTTCTGTCTGACTGGGCTGGGAGGTTTTCTGGTCACAGGAGCCACATAAGCAGGAGCTCAGATAGGATACCAAGGTTGTGCAAAGAGCACCTTGGACCCTGAAGCAGCAACATGGTGTGAAGGAGCAAAAAAGGATGATTCTGCATTACAGGGCCTGTTGTTTGGACCTCTTGCATGCTAAGAGAATGGGAGATGTGTTTTGTTCTTGAGAGGTTCAGGCATCTTGGTAAGCCCTAGAGGTGTTGCATCTCATACCTCAAAGCCTCAAAAAGGCTTTGTGGAATAACATCAGATAAAATGATTGATATGTGCATATTTTCTTCAATTTTTTTCAAGTATTAAGAACTTCTTCCACCTTTTGCTCAGCAATGATGTAATATTTTAGGATGGAGTAAGGAGCTTGTTTTTTCCTGGAGATGAATTGCGAAGGCACAGATTTCTTTCAAAAGCACTTCATCTCTCTGCAGGTTCAGACTTGATCAACTTGTCCTTACTGGCAGTGGAATTTCTGGAAGGGTCTGTGATGTGGCCCTCAGCACTTGTCTTTGTGCAACGTAGATCTCTGTTCTTGATGACCAGCTGTGTTGACAAGGATCTCTGCTGAAATTAGCTTTTATTTTAGCAGACCCCAAACAGACATGATGAGGTGTCGCGAGGAGGGAGAATTGGCTCTTCAGGTAAACCTCAAGGGACTAATTCTCATCTTTCCTTTGTACTTGGGTGAATTAAGCAGATAAACTTTGGAAAATAAAGGTGAATTGATGTGCTGGTGCCATTCAGCTTGAGATACTACTCTTCTGTGCCAAGTTAGTTAACTAACAAATGGTTCTATCCTTTTTTTTTTTTGGTAAAATGAGCCAAGCTTGCATAAAATCAGTTGAGAGCAATGGGAAGTGGCCTGGAGGCTTTAGTTAGTTTTGGCTTAGCTTGCTCCAAGATGATTTGCAGGCTGAAAGTGTCAGGAAATGTCAAAACCCACCTGAGATATAGTTAAATTGGATCATTGGACTTAGACTGCTGTACCCAGCAGGTAAGGAAGAGATGACTGAGATTCATCTGGATGTGGTGGTGTGGGGCAAGACCTGAAATAAGGGTAGCATGTATAGGGCAGATAGCTGTTCAGAGGTGTTGATAACATTGGTGATACCTTTGGGTTTCCATATGTGTGTTTCAAAAGATGGGTAGAAAGTTTCTGTGCTGGTTTGCTCTACTCCCTTTTACTTCTTCACAGAGCAACCCTTCTCAGATACTACAGTCATACTTTTGCTCTTGGTTTGCTTTTATCCCTCCTCTCTTCTCACCTGTCTCAAGACTCTCAGTTCAGGGATTCTGAAGGAATGGTTTTATTTCCCTTGAGATCCAAAGTGAGTACATAGAATAGTTATCCATCGATGAGATGCTGAAATCACTGAGAATACTTCACTCGCAGCAAGCCTATAATGTGTTATTAAACATACTGTTTAAGGTAAATGAAAAGGCTGGCCAATATCCAGTCTTAAAAAGGAAAAGATATGATCAAAGGGAAAATGTATTGTGAAAAAAATATACACCTTTTAAGGGTTTTTTTCCACATTTAGAACTGCCAGTTGGTCAATCAAGAGGCTTCATTTGGCTGACAGTGAATTGGTGCCTTATGGAATGGTGTGAGATCTTACATTCACTCTGAATACACAAGAGACATCTTCAAAGATACGCTGAGTTTTGTAAGTCTGGTGGCTTGGCATGGAATTGCATCTTGGGCTGGAAAAGGGTTTCCATTCCTTTTGGTGAGCTCTGGTTCCACTGACATCCTGAATTACACAGGTTTTCTGGGGTATTTTGGCGTCTGTGTTTGTTTTACTCTCCCCTCTTTCCTTGCTGTAAATTACCCTGTGATTTTGAACCTGTTGGCTGAATCTGACCATGTTAAATGTGATCTGTCTCCATGTTCAGCTAACATATCCTATAATGAGGCTAAGTGGCCAGGTATGAGAGGAAGACCTTATTAGAGCTATAAGTGTTTGTAGCGTGAGCTCCATTTTTATTAGATTCCAGTGCATTTAAGGTGGGAAGAGTTGTTACAAGTGCACTGCATACACACAAAAAAACCCTCCAATGAGTCCATTAGGTATCAGAATAGAGCCAAGAGCTGCAGGGCCAAAGGCACCAGGCTGCTGTCATTGAGTTCTTGCAAAGATGTGCTTCTCTTCAACAGTAGTGTTGTCGTGCAGGCACTGAAGGAGATGAGTCACAGAATCATAGAGTTCTTAAGGCCTGTTCCAGGGCTCTGTCACCCTCACTGTCAAGAATTTTTCCTTAAGTTTCTGTGGAACTTTTGGTGCTTCAGTTTGTGGCTGTTTCTTCTAGTTCCATCAGTGGCCACCACTGAAAAGAGGCTGCCCCATTCTCTTCACTGCCTCCCTTGAGGTATCTATAGACATTGATCAGATCCCCTCTTGCCATGGAGTGGAGGGGGTGGAGTTAAGAGAAAACAGGTCCCTGTTCGGGGTGGCAGGAGAATCCTGTCCTGGCCCACTTCACCCACTACAGGTGACCACGTTCAATCGGTGTCAGGCCCTGGAACTTGAGGGCCAGCATAGGAGGTCACGGATCACGACCCATCTAGGGGGTTGTTTAAGGGGAGGCAGTCAAGCCCAAGACTTAAGATTGCCTCTACTAAGAAGAAAAGAAGGGGAATTGTTGTGGGTGACCCCCTTCTGAGGGGAACGGAGGGCCCCATGTGCCAAGCGGACCCTTTCCACGGGGGGATCTGTTGTCCCCCTGGGACCTGGGTTAGAGACATGAAAAAAAGGCTCCCGGGTCTTATACAGTACTGAGTGCTACCCACTTTTGCTATTCCAGGTCTCTTTCCCAAAATAACTACCGATAGGACAAGAGAAAGTGTCCACAAGTTGTGCTGGGGATGTTCAGGTTAGACATTAGGAAGCATTTCTACATGGAAAGAACAGTCAAGCATTGGAACAGGCTGCCCAGGGAAGTGATGGAATCACTGTCCCTGGCAGTGTTGAAGAAATGTCTAGATGAGGCACTCAGGGACATGGTTTAACAGGCAGGTTGGCCTGCAGGATTTATGGTTGGACTTAATGATCTTGAAGGTCTTTTCCACATAATGATTTAACTTTATGTGTAACTTTGCTTGTATCTCTTTCCAAAGGTTGTCCATTTTTCCCACAGTGCTTTCCTGCAGCTTCTTGCATCCTAGCGTTCTGATGTCCCTTCCTTCCTCTTACATCATAGTGTTCTGATGTCCCTTCCTCCCCGTGGCTCTCCTGTGTTTTAAAAGCCCCACTAATCTCCTACTGTCTCCATTTGCTCTTCCTTTCTGCTCTCAATTGCTCCAAGATGAGGAGTTGTAGCTCCAAGACACTTTCCTAGTCCTGTGTCCTTCATTCAGCTGTCCTGGACCCCCAGGGAGTGCCATTTATGTGCTTATCTGTGTTGTAGAGCCATTACAGGTTTAGCTAGAGACAATCTCTGTATAGACTATACATATATAGCTGGACATAGCAGGAGTGTTTCTAGTTAGTGTTTAGTTGCCTTGTGGGTTTTTTGTGTTTTCTGATAGTGGCTTTTAAGTAATTGTGGTAATGAAATTTGAATCAACTCTGTTTTGTTCTTACTGAGCTCTTCTGCAGCAATGCAAGTGTTACAGCTCTGACCAACTGCTTTCTAAACCTTGTCATTCAGAATAACAAGGGAACATTTTTCCTCTGTTTGCAGACAGTCGAGATGCTGCCTCAGAGCATTCCTCCTTTTTAGGTTGAATGAAAGAAGTTTAAGAAACTTCTATGGGATCAACAACAAGTTTTCATTCTCATGCAAAAAGCTTATAAGGATTATGGCTTATTGTTCTTTAGTACAACAGTGGGCGTTTTCCATAAACTAGGTGAAAAACACTTCCTTTTTGGTAGGCCAGCTAACTTTTTGACTGACATATTTAATTGAAAAAAACATAGGATCCAGGGGCGTCATCTTTATAGTCCCTCATTACCTTCAACTGAAAGCAAGAGGAAAAGAAAAGTGCTAGGAAAGCCAAAAAGATTCAGGAAACTAGAAGTGAATGTTGCATGTCATGGTTATGTAAGAGCTTTCCCTCCTTCAGTCTTCCGGCCTATTTTGATGTATTTTTTCACTGGTCTACAAACAGTTTTTTTCTTTTTATAAAACAGCATGAAAATGTAATTAAACTGGAAGGAAAGCAAGTCTAACACGTGTGTCTTCTGTTGGTTGTCTGGGTTTGCAGAAGAAAGCCCCACCAGTTGAGTAGGGTGAGCAGTGGGATTGCACTCAGACTGCCTGAGCAGGCTGTGTGAAGAGTTGATATTAATAAAAACGCCTTTGGGTTTTAGATGGGGAAGCAGGCTTGCTGGCATGACATGAAAGCCATGCTGCAGGCCAAATTCTGTTAGAGATACAAGCCCAATTTGAGGAACATATTTATGGATCGATTTGGGTGTGAGGGGAATACTTCATCCCAGAAATACTTCATTTCTTCCTCACAGACATATGAGGATTGTCTTCTTGGATGGACCCCTCGTCAGCCTGGCTTGCGTCACAGGTTGTAGTGAGTATGTGTTTGAGCTCCCCCTCTTTTCACATTTGCCCCTGTAAACTTGCTCCTGACAAAGTTTATAGGCAGCCTAAAGACTTCATAGCAAAACAAGAAGTGTGAATCCTGTGAAAGGATTATCCTCAGCTTAAACCTACCCATTTGGTATCTCACTGGTTTTTGATGATGGTGAAAGATCCTGTTAAACCATTTCTTCAGGCTTGAGTAAGCTCCAACTTTGTGGGGGTTTTTTGCTGCATCCTAATTTTATATGTGTTGATGGTCTTTGCTGTGAGCATGAAAAGGACTGTTGAAGGGCAGCTGTTCCCAGGGGAGCAACCTAGTTGTGCTGGGTAGAAGCTTCCCATAGTAGCACCGTACAGTGAGCCCAGTCCAAGAACAAGAGATGTTTCACTCCCTCGCTAGGGCTCTAGAACTACATGAGTTTCTATGAAACCACTGTGTTTAACTATAAATTGTAGTACTCTTAAATCAGTTAAGAGTACTTTGCAGTCATGCTCTGCTAGGGTCTTTGCCATACTTAGTGCAGAGATGTGGGCAGAAGTGTGGGCCTTCTAGAAGAGATGGACAAGGTTTTTTTTTCTTGTTGTTTTATTTTTGTGGAAAAATGAGCAGTGGAGATCTGCAATTGATACAGTCCTCTGTTTCCTTGGGGCTGGTAACGAAAATGAGAAGTGGTCGCAGTGCAGAATGACAGCAGATCGCCTTGAGCCTGGTACCTGGTTGGTGATGCTACCTCCTTCTGCTGGAAGATGACACTTCTGCTCTCTAGGCCCACAGATGATGTGACAGTTGTCTTCGAGACCTTCCTCAAAGGCAAACCTTGCAAGCAGGATCTAAAAATACAGGTGTAGTTATTTTTATAGCGCACTCTTTGGCGGTGAGTTGTAACTTTCTACTAATAAGCCATGTATTTTACTCAACTCTGTCACTTGAGAGGCATCAATGAGCAGATTTGTCCATGAGAAATGGATCACTTAGTTCATTGAGAAATAGGTCGTTTGGCAAAACAGGTGCTTGAATCAGGCCTGCTTGCTTTCCAGGGTACAACAAATCCCCAAATTTGGGATTTGGGATCTGGGAAGTGACCTCAGGCATGTTGAAGACTTCAGGTTTTGAAGGAGCTCTGCTGCTGATCCTGACTCCATGGTACCACATCTAAATACCATCCAAATTTACCACAGCTAAATATGTGGCAGGTCTGCAGCCCAACATGACAGGGACTGGCTCTCTTGGGGTTCAGTTGCTGATTTTGGGGCTAAGAAGTTCTTGCCTTGCCCTTAATTTATCACTGGCTAAGAGTGAAGGATGCTGCAATGTTTGTTTTTCTGGCAGGAGGGCTGTGGGTTATTTGGAGTCCAGTTCCTGCTATGACAGTCGGTTTTAATTTCTCTGAGTGAGCAATCTCTCCTCGCTGACACTTCTGTGTTTGAGGAATATGCACCGTGACTGAGGAGGAGAAATCATTAGCTGTGGCACAGCCTGGACTGCATCCCTCAATAGATCTTTCCAGTTTGTTTTCCCTCTTGCTCTCCCACTTCAAGACCTATGCATCTTGCCTTACTTCTGGGCAGTCACAGTGGAGTAATGTGTTCAGATGTAAACATTTTCTTATTTTCATTTTTTTGGTAAACTCTCTCATTAACCTTTTTAAGTGCATAAATGAATGTCTATTTTTCTGGGTTTTTTTGCTTTTCAAAGCTCAGACTTGCTGAGCACTGGAATGCTTTAGCTTAGAGGCCTAAAAATAATCCAAAACCATTGCACGCCAGAAAACTTGGCTGAAGAAGCAGTGTTTGGAAGCAGACACATGTTGTTCTACCCTGTATTTCACAACAGGGGGAGCAAAATAAGCAGGCTGTGCTACCTGCCTAGCTTTTGGGTGGAAAAAGTGAGGGAAATAAATGCTGATAATGACCCTTTGCTGGAGGTCACATAAAGATTAGGGGCTTTATCACTGGGGACCTTCTGAGCAGTTGTTGGATGACGTGGGCCGTAATGTTCTTGTCCCAGTTGAGAGCAATCTGCTGCTTGGAAAAATACAGATATAGAGATGGACTTGGAGGTGAGGGCATAACAACAACAAGAAACTTGTTAGGACAGAGCCATTCCAGGATGTGATTAATCTACATGAAGATTGAAATAAGGGGAGGGAGGATGCTGAAGGTATTAATCAGTTTCCGTGAGTAAAAATGCAAGACAATGTTGTTGAGGTTGATAAAGATGAGCCTGTATTTGAGGAGCTGGGGATTCGGAGCACGTATTATGACTTACTATGGGGAGAAAATTATTACTGCCCATTAAAGAATTAGCTTTCACACCGAATGGAAAAGTTGATTAGTGCACCTCAGAGTGGCTAGCTTCTGAAATTATGGAATTAATGAATGTATGAAATATTTAATTTCACACATAAATATCTGTGAATGGAAATTAATTACCACATGCAATAAAAGTCATTTATTGCACATATAGGATCAAATATTAAACATGTGCTGAAGAAAAAAAGTGAGCATTTTCATAGCTTATGTGTTAATGATTTGAATTTCTGCTTCAAGTTTTTTTGTAACTGCATGGAAAAAAAACAGATCAAGCCTGATAATATGCAGAAAGGAAAAGAAACTCTGCATATTTTCAATAACTGTGACAATTTAAAGTAAATCCTCCAGGCCTGGGAGGGATTACCTGTAGAGGCAGTTGTCCTGAGATGTCACTGGGTTGCAGGAAAGCAGTGAAATACAATAGATGCTTGGCCATTGGTGGGGCTGGAGCCTCGACTTCCATCATTGTATGGTTTTGTGCTATGCAATAAGTACAATAGCTGCAGCTTTTGCAGCTCTCCCAGATGAACTTCACCCATCTATTTTGATTCTTTTTTTGATGCATCAACCTGTTGGTTTGGTCAACCGGTACAGTAGGAGTTGGAATACGCTGTGAGTCTTTTGACCAAATCCTGTTGCTTGTACCTGTTCTCTGCCCTGCTTCTTGCGTATTGCTCCATCTTATATTTGTTGCCTGATCAAGATTTTCATGCTCTTCAAGCTGCCTCATGTACCTAGTGCTGCTTAAAGCTCCGAATGTGCAACTAAAAATGTTTTACAGATTAAAACCTGTAGAAATATGGTAGTATCCCTGTAGATAGCTGAGGCCAGCTGGTGCTGGTTGCTGTATCCTGCAGATTTTGGGTGTAGAAACAGCATGTCTGTGTGTATTGAAAGCAGTTGTCTGGGATTCATCTGTGCTCTTGTCATCCTTTTAGGTTGTGTTGAGCAAAACAGCAGCTATAGGTGGAAGCAGCTTCGGGGGCCATGTTGTGAAAGGGAATTCCTACCTGCAGCTGCTGGAGCTGCAAAGAAATCGCTCGTTCTTGGGGGAAAAAAAAAAAGGATTAAGTGTCTGAATGCTTGAGGAAAATGGGCTTAGTGGTAGATCTGTCCTCTGCTGAAGTAACCAGTGTGTAGCCTATACAAAGGGTTTGATGCTGTCAATTGATACTGGTGTAAGTGATGCTGAAGATGGCTGTTGCCTTAAGTACGAGGGGCACCAGAGTTGATAACCTGCCATGTAACAGAGCAGATCCCCTTAAGCTTGGAGGAGAAATGCTTGCTGAAATGTGCTCAGAGCCTTTGGAAATTTCCTATTTTACATGAAATCCAGAAATAATAATAAGAGGTTTCTTCCTGCTTGTTATTGAAGAATTAGAGCCCTGCCAATTTGGATGATGTTTGGGGAGTGAGTTGGGTCGTATCACAGGTGTCACAGTGAATTTGGTGACTGTTTGCCACCAATAGAAATGAATTTGATTTTAAAATAGGTGTTGGCATCTGTTACAAATAAGATCAGGCCTTCATGGTGTGAAGGAACTGCAGCAGCCTCCTGCTACCTGTGTCCTGTGAGGGAGGACAGATAGAAAGGATGCTGGGAAGTGCTCCAGCTCTGTACTGAATAAAGCAGAGGGTCTCCTGGGCCAAATGTCATCCAAAACACTTCTGCTTTCCAAGTTTTTTTACCTCCTTGGATCTCTGTGATACTTCAAACAGGAGGTAAATTGAGGTTAGAAAGTAGGAACTTAGACCAGCTGTTCTTTCTAGCTTGCTGGTGCACATGTTTGATGCATTGAGAAGATAGTGGTTACTGATGGCTGTCTCCTCGCAGAGATGGGAAAGGTGCTCATGGTGATGATAACCAACTTAGGCTTTCAGCAAACAAGAAAATAGATTATGTGGTGGGGGGAGGGTTTATGAGATTAAAGCCAGAGTCAGCCACAACATCTTGCTTTGGTGGCGAGGGATTTGTTAACCCGTGGGTAGCATGGTGTTTATCCAGGTAAATCTCATTAGACTGTGCACGTTTAACAGTTTAGCAGTGATATTGTGGGAGTTCGAGGCTCTGAAGCATCTGAAAGTCTGGGTTCCCAATAGGAGTTTGCTATGAACTGATATGAAGTGGGGTTATTGAGATCTGGAGTTGCAATGAGCTGGGAAATGTGGGGGGTTTTTTCCTCCTTGTTTTTTGGGAACCATCTAAATCAGGACAAGCATCATTCCCTGCAGTCCCAAAAGCCCAAAGACCAGGACTGTCATCTGGTGTGTAAGAAACTCTTTTAAATCACTGGTTGTTCAGACCAAACTAGGCCTGAACCTCTGTTTTACAGCTTATTTCTCTAATCCTGGCAATCCGGCAGTAGGTATCTGCCTCTGATTTCTTTCTTTTTCCTTCAAGCTCCTTTTTAGAATTGAATTCACTTCAGCTGAAGGATTTTCATTGAAGTGGTACATATCTACAGCTGTTTTCCAACAATAAGCGAGCTTTCTACTGACAAAGTTAATCTCTCACTAATTTTGACAGATGATTGTCAAAAAGAAAAAGAACCAGAGGAAATAAGCTAGCTTTTCAACCCCCATTTTTTCTTTCTCTTGCAACTTTTTGTGCTTTCCTTGGTAGGGTAAGGCTCAATGTTGCCTTTTCTTCCTTTTTCCTCCTCTCTTGGACCCATTAATAGTCCTGTCCTGTCTCTTAAGAACTAGAGCTAAATGATACCTTTTGGAGAGGGATTTCTTTTGTACTGTGTGCTCTAAAGGACTTGCATCAGCAGCCAGGGTATTAATCCTGTTTGGTGGGAAGATTAGGGGAGTTGCCACATGGTGGGTGTATAATGGAGCGTGTGTAACAAACAAGCACCTTCTGATAGGCAGGGAGTTAAGAGCTTAAAGAATTATAGCTAATGGCTTAATTCCATTCAAAGGACAAAGTGCCTTGGGGCCTCTTCAGGGTGGCCAAATTCTAGAGTCTGGTGGTTGTTTTTCCTGCTTGGTCCCTTCAAAAGGAGGGTCCTGATGTCCCCAGGCTTCAGTGCACTGGAGATTTGCTTCTTGTGAGGCTCCAATCTGAACATGCTGTTGGTGCTGGGGATGGGATGTGTGCAAGTAGTCACAGAAATAATGTGTGTCAATTCAGTGTTTGGTCTTCAAATGTGCCTGTTACCAACCAAAAGTTTGGCAAGAGAAGTCCTGAGCAGCTGGATGGTTTGGAAAGTTGTGTGGAAGGACCCTGTGTAGATACCAACCTTGTTTTCCTTGTACCTTAGGAAGAGTCATGACACACAACTGCAGGAGCTCAGGTGGCTCCAGGCCATTTTTAGAGACTCTAGGTATAGTTTTTGCACTTGGAAGCAGAATATCCAAGAGACATTGGGAAGACTGGAAGTCCTGGCCAGTGTTGAACCAAGGCTGGGTGCCCTGGTGCCCCTGGCAGGTCACAGGGTTTGGAAAAGGGTAAGTGAAGAGCACTGGAGGACTGTGCCACCTGCGTAGCACAGGTTTGTGGTGCATGTTCTCTCAGGTGGTGAAGAGCTGCTTTGCTCTGCCTGCCTGCCCTGATGAACGCCCTCTCATCTCATGCCTTCCTTGGAGAATCTGGGAGTGATTGTCATCTCTCATTAGAGGCCATGAAATTATGTTTGCAAGCACTTGTGCACAGTATAATTGCACTCTGCCAGCAGTATCCTGCAATGCAAATTCCCTTTCTCACCTTCTCTTTGTGCTGTGAGGTGGCATCACCAAGGATTCAGGAGCAAAAATTCTGACTGTTTCATTTCCAGTTTTGCACTTGGAAACTTGGAAAGTAACAGCCATGCATGATCTGATCAACTTGCTGTTGATACCATCCGGTAGAGACTTCTTTTGGTGCTCATGCTCAATCAAACCCAACATTAAGCTCAGCTCAGCAAGGGAGGGGGAAATTCATGTCTGTCTTGCAACCTGCTCTCCTGCAGCACCCAGCACATTGCTGGTGTGAAGATGCCAGCTACCACAAGATGGAATCATGAATGCTTGGCATGGGTCCCATGCTCATGCTGACAGTGGGGCTGGTCAGTGCAGGTGCTTTCTGTGGATGGGATGTCCTTGGTCACATCCAGGTGGATTTTAAAGATCTCCAGGGAAGGAGACTCCACAGCCTCCCTGGGAAGCCTGTTCCAGGGGTCTTCACCCTCACAGTGAAGAAGTTCTTCCTCACATGGAGGTGGAGTTTGCTCAGGGAGAGAGGAGTCTATTCAGAGGGCCAGACGCTTGGCCCCTGGGTCAGTGCTGACCATGCATTGGCCTTTCCATGGAGTTTAACATGTTGATTATGGCCTTGATAATGGGCTGCTTTGCTCCTCTGACTTTTCTGTAGCACAAAGAAAGAAGTATGGATTTATTCATGGTATTTTCTGCAAAGTAGTGTTTGTGGTATTGGATGGGATCCAGAACTTTGATCCAAAACCAGCTGATATTTTTTAATCAAATTTGAAAAATACCTGTGTAGGACGGATGAAATGAGGTGCTACTTTAAAGGTAGATGAAGTGTAGATAGTCTATGACACATGTGATATACATGATATGTAAGAATTGACTTTATATCTAACCCGCACCTCCCTTGTTGGAAATTGGGTTTGTTTTCTCTTGGGATGCATCTGAATGAAGGAGGAGCCATCTTCTGAAGTAGCATTTTGAAATTTTTAGTATGTTGGACTCCTTAAGGACGGGGAGGATATGAGGGGGGGAAAAAACCTCAGCAAAATGGTATCATCTGTTACAGAAGACATATTCAGTCCTAAAAATTACCAGGAATTTGCCTTTCTTTTAGTTAAAACCATGTCTCCAAAGCTGACAGATGCCACTACAGAGAGATCTTTGAACTCCTCAGCGTTCAGACTGTTGTCTTGAGTCTTTTGCCCAACATTTAAGTTTCAGGGTGTTGATTTGCTTTTGTTATCTCTCCAAGAGCCATATTCCAGAGTTGATGACCCTCCCAGTCCTCACTGGGGGCCTGGAACCTGCAGCCCTTTGCTCTGCTGATACATACCACAACTCATGGCAAGTGCTGGAGGTTTGGGTTGGAGGGGAGGCTGCAGAGCTATTCCAGTTGGGTCCTCACCCCTGGACCTGCTGTTGGCCATGGCTCTAACATTGACATGGAGGGTTGGGTGAACTCGGAGGCATCTCCTGAGTCTGCGTGGCAGCCTTGAGCTGCACTGGCACAAGGAGAGTGGTTTTCTTGTGGGTCACCTGTTGCAGTTTGTGCAAGAAAAGCAGATATTTCCTTTAGGATGACTGGAGTTCCAAATTCCTTGAGGAAAAGTCAGCTGCTTTTTCTGTCTCATATGTGTTGGTGTGAGTTAAGGGTCACAGTGCTATGATAGCAAACAATATATTCCCATCTTTTCTTTAAGCAGCCAAACAAAAGCCAAACATACTTTCTAAAGCATTACTTTCATACAGTTTATACTTAGAGCTCAAGCTTAGCAGAGCTTAAAACTGAAAGATATTTGAGCTTATTTCTACAGGGTTGGGGGGAAAAAAGGAGTGTGTAGAAGTTTTCACTTGTCTCTGACCATGTTTTTTCTCTCTCCATTCCTATTTAGTTTCCCAAAGGCTTGAAGTCCAGCAAAGGAGACTAGGGCTGCGATTAGGGAAAGCATTTGGAAAATAAAGCTTTGCTAGATGGACTTTCTTGGTGGAGGTTGAGAGCCTTGGAGCTGCCAGGAAGGGCTGGGTTTGGGGACCCTGCTTGGAGCAGAGGCCACCCAGGCTCTGTATCTCATCAATCTGTTTTTCTTGTTGTGCAGCAAGTTCCCAATTAAGTTTACAAGATGACGAGGAGAAAATGATTTATTATCAAAGTTAATGTCATAATTTTTTTGCAAAGCAAAGGCGCTGTATTTAATGCTGTGATGAGGTATCACTAATAGCATTACTAATTATAACTGCTGCAAACTTATAAATAGCAGGAGAATGTCATTAAGTATGTGAATCAGGAAGAGCTTAATTGTGTCTTGTCTTGCTATCAGCCCCGTCAGGATTAGACTAAGATTTGCACTGCTTCGTAGACATCTCGATCTTCCTGCTTCTTGAATTTTCCAGAGGCCTTGAAGTCTTTTAAAGAGCAGATTTTTTTTCCTTTTTTTTTTTCTGCTTTTATATTATCCTTGCCTCTCCAAAATGTACTTGATGGAAGTTGCATGACCTCAAATTTGCAGGGGGTGGTGTTGTAAAATAGGGGTTTATAGTAACCCCCCCGCCAGGACAGCATGTGTAAGGCACAGCAGCATGGTTTAATGCAGAAATGATTCAGGATAAGACAGTTCTTTGATTCACTCACTCCTAAAAATCATCTTTCATGGTAAATGTCAGTATTTCAGTGCTTCACACACACATTGTAATGTGGGGTAGATACTGTCATCCCCCTCTCCATTAGCTCTACGAATATGGGACCATTTCTCAAAAGCTGATGCAGAGACCAGCTCGTTTCTTACTGGGTTCCCCCCAGCTCTTCATCTCTACGTGTTGCTTTTGTCCCATGTGGGTGAGAATGAAGGTGGGATGTGGGCACCCTCTGCATCCCTGTGGGATTCGACCAAGGTACTTCTTGGGTGCCATCGGGACAGCAAGGTGGAGATTTACCAGACTCTATAGAGACTGCTTTAGAGCTTGCCCAGAGGCTTGGGGATTTATTTGGGGCTGCTGCATAGGCGGTGTTGTCCATGAGGTTCTCCAAGTGAGCAAGGAGGTTGGATTCCTTGGCCGTTGCCCCTGCGGACACGCAGGGAAATTTAAGACTCTGTCTGTGCACAGTGGGAGGCAATTGTGGATAAGGAAGGTCCAACAAAGAGTTAATTTGGGTTGAAGCCTGTCTGTTACTATCTATTTCGAAGACCACCTTTTACAGCAGTGTGCCCTGGTGGCCAAGAAGGCCAATGGGATCCTGGGGTGCATTAAGAAGAGCGTCTCCAGCAGGTTGAGAGAGGTGATCGTCCCCCTCTACTCAGCCCTGGTGAGGCCACATCTGGAGTACTGCGTCCAGTTCTGGGCTCCCCGGTACAAGAGGGATGTGGAGCTGCTGGAGAGAGTCCAGCGCAGGGCTACCAGGATGATCAG